>NC_091292.1:69493689-69536189 GCF_038502225.1 Cherax quadricarinatus
TAAGATGGGGGCGAGTACTGTGCCTTGTGGAACAGAGCTCTTCACTATGGCAGCCTCCGATTTAACTCTGTTGACCACTACTCTTTGTGTTCGATTTGTTAGGAAGTTGAAGATCCATCTCCCCACTTTCCCAGTTATTCCTTTAGAACGTATTTTATGGGCTATTACGCCATGATCGCATTTGTCAAATGCTTTTGCAAAGTCTGTGTATATTACATCTGCATTCTGATTTTCTTCCAGTGCATCCAAGGCCATGTCATAGTGATCCAGTAGTTGTGAGAGGCAGGAGCGACCTGCCCTGAACCCATGTTGCCCTGGATTGTGCAGATTTTGGGAATCCAGGTGATTTGCAATCCTGCTTCTTAGCATTCTTTCAAAGATTTTTATGATGTGGGACGTCAGAGCTATTGGTCTATAGTTCTTAGCTAATGCTTTGCTGCCACCTTTATGGAGTGGGGCTATATCCGTTGTTTTAAGTGACTGTGGAATTTCACCCATGTCCAAGCTCCTCCATAGTGTACTTAGGGCACGCGAGAGGGGTTTCTTGCAGTTCTTAATGAAAACAGAGTTCCACGAGTCTGGGCCCGGGGCTGAGTGCATAGGCATGTTGTCAATGGCTTTTTCGAAATCTATCGGAGTTAGGGTAATGTCGGAAATCTGGCATACATTTATGGAGTTTTGAGGCTCATTCATGAAGAAATCATTTGGGTCGTCGATCCTCAGACCGATTAGTGGTTCACTAAACACAGAGTCGTACTGGGATTTCAATATTTCACTCATTTCCTTGTTGTCATCTGTGTAAGTCCCATCCTGTCTGAGTAAGGGCCCGATACTAGATGTGGTATTTGCCTTGTTTTTGGCATATGAAAAGAAATGTTTTGAATTTCTTTCAATTTCACTAATAGCTTTAAGCTCCTCCTGCCTCTCCTGGTTCCTGTAAGAGTCATTTAGCTTGAGTTCGATACTTTCCACTTCCCTGGTCAGCGCCTCCTTTCGTGTATCAGATATTCTAGCACTCCTGAGGAGCTCAGTGACTCTTCATCGTCTTCTGTAGAAGGAGCGTCTTTTTCTCTCCAGTTTACTCCTGCTCTTCTTCTTTCTTAGGGGAATATGCCTAGAACATGCTTCGGCTACCAGGAAGTTGATCCTTTCAAGGCACTGGTTTGGATCCATGTCATTTAAGACATCTTCCCAACATGTTTCGTTTAGGACATGGTTTACCTGGTCCCAGTTGATGTTCTTGTTGTTGAAATTGTATTTTGTGAAGACACCTTCACAGGTACATGCATTCTGCTGTTCAGGACCCCTATGCATGTACGTCTGGACTTCGATTAGATTGTGATCGGAATTAGTTGTTTTTGATATTCTTATGTCTCTTATCAGGTCCTCATAGTAAGTGTTTATGCACCTGGAGAAGAGAGGTGTAGAGAAGAGTGAGAGATTTTGGGAAATGTTGAGTGAGTGCGTGGGGAGTTTTGAACCAAGTGTGAGAGAAACCTACTTGTGGTTGGGAATCTCAATGCTAAAGTGGGTCAAAATGTTATGGAGGGAGTAGTGGGTAAATTTGGGGTGCCAGGGGTAAAGGAAAATAGAGAGCCTTTAATTGAGCTATGTGTAGAAAGAGGTTTGGTAATAAGTAATACATATTTCATGAAAAAGAGGATAAATAAATATACAAGGTATGATGTAGCACGTAATGAAAGTAGTTTGTTAGATTATGTATTGGTGGATAAAAGGTTGATGGGTAGGTTCCAGGATGTACATGTTTACAAAGGGGCAACTGATATATAGGATCATTATTTAGTTGTAGCTACAGTTAGAGCAAGAGGTAGATGGGACAAAAGCAAAATGGCAACAGCAAGTAAGAGAGAGGTGAAAGTGTATAAACTGAAGGAGGAGGAAGTTAAGGTGAGATATAAGCAACTATTGGTAGAGAGGTATGAGTAGTGGAGGGGGGTTGAAGAAGGTTGGAATAGTTTTAAAAAATGCATTATTAGAATGTTGGGCAGAAGTTTGTGGTTATAGGAGGGTGGGGGCAGGAGGAAAGAGGAGTGATTGGTGGAATGATGAAGTAAAGGGTGTGATAAAAGAGAAAAAGGTAGTTTATGAGTGGTTTTTACAAAGCAGAAGTGTTATAAGAAGAGTAGAGTATATGGAGAGTAAAAGAAAGGTGTAGAGAGTGGTGAGAGAGTGAAAAGGAGAGCAGAAAGCCTAGGGAAAGAATGGATTTGTCAGTTAAAAACAGAGTAGGGGAGTTACTAGATGGGGAGATGGAGGTATTGGGTAGATGGCAGGAATATGTTGAGGAACGTTTAAATGATGATGTTGAAAGGAAGGCGGTAATTTCATGCACTGGCCAGGGAGGTATAACATCCTTTAGAAGTGAAAAAGAGCAGGATGTGAGTGTGGGGCAGGTGCGTGAGGCATTACCTAGAATGAAAAGGGGCAAAGCAGCTGGAACTGACGGGATCATGACAGAACTGTTAAAAGCAGGGGGCGATATTGTGTTGGAGTGGTTGGTATTTTTGTTTAATAAATGTATGAAAGAGGGGAAGGTGCCTAGGGATTGGCAGAGAGTGTGTATAGTTCCTTTATATAAAGGATGGAAGACAAAAGAGACTAAAAATTATAGGAAAATAAGTTTACTGAGTATATTAGGTAAAGTGTAGGGTAGGGTTATTATTGAAAGAATTAGAGGTAAGACAGAGAGTAGGATTATGGATGAGCAAGGAGGTTTTAGAGTGGGTAGGGAATATGTAGAACAAGTGTTTATATTGAAGCATATATGTGAACAGTATTTAGATAAAGGTAGGGAAATTTTCATTGCATTTATGGATTTAGAAAAGGCATATGACAGAGTGGATTGGGGAGCAATGTGGCAGATGTTGCAAGTGTATGGAATAGGTGGTAAGTTACTAAATGCTGACAAGAGTTTTTATGAGGATAGTGAGGCTAAGGTTAGGGTGTGTAGAAGAGAGGGAGAATACTTCCTGGTAAAAGTAGATCTTGGACAGGGATGTGTAATGTCACAATGGTTGTTTAATATATTTAGAGATGGGGTTGTAAAAAAAGTAAATGCTAGGGTGTTCGGGAGAGGGGTGGGATTAAATTATGGGGAATCAAGTACAAAATGGGAGTTCACACAGTTACTTTTTGCTGATGATACTATGCTTATGGGAGATTCTAAAGAAAAGTTGCAATGGTTGGTAGACGAGTTTGAGAGGGTGTGTAAAGTTGAAAGTGTACATAGATAAGAGTAAGGTGATGAGGGTATCAAATGATTCAGACAAAGAAAAATTGGATATCACATTAGAGAGAAGGAGTATGGAAGAAGTGAATATTTTCAGATATTTGGGAGTTGACTTGTCAGCGGATGGGTTTATGAAGGATGAGGTTAACCAGAGAATTAGGCAGAGAAGGGAATGTATGAAAGTATAGTAGTACCAACACGCTTATATGTGTGTGAAGCTTGGGTTGTAAATGCTGCAGCGAGGAGGCTGCTGGAGGCAGTGGAGATGTCCTGTCTAAGGGGAATGTGTGGTGTAAATATTATGCAGAGAATTTAGTGTGATGAAATTAGGAGGAGGTGTGGCGTTACTAAAGTATAAGTCAGAGGGCTGAAGAGGGGTTGTTGAGGTGGTTTGGTAATTTAGAGAGAATGTATCAAAGTAGAATGACTTGGACAACGTATAAATCTGTAGGGGAAGAAAGGCGGGGTAGGGGTCGTCCACGAGAAGGTTGGAGGGAGGGGGTAAAGGAGGTTTCGTTGGCGAGGGGATTGGACTTCCAGCAAGTGTGTGTAAATGTGTTGAGAGTAAATGGTGACGAATGGTTTTTGGAACTTGAGGAGCTGTTGGAATGTGAGCAGGGTAATATGTAGTGAAGGGATTCAGGGAAACCGGTTACTATGGAATTAGCCGGACTTGAGTCCTGGGAGTGGGAAGTACAATGCCTGCGCTTTAAAGGAGGTCTGGGATATTGACAGTTTGGAGGGACTTCTAAATTGTCGTATCTGGGGGCCTCCGCCAAGACAGTGATTATGTATGAGTGAGGTGAAAGTGTTGAATTATGATGAAAGTATTTTCTTTTTGGGTCACCCTGCCTCGGTGGGAGACGGCCGACTTGTTGTGTGTGTATATATATATATATATATATATATATATATATATATATATATATATATATATATATATATATATATATATATATATATATATATATATATATATATATATATATATATATATGCAAAACAACCACTCTGAAAGAATAGAGAAATTCCAAGCGCTTTCGTGACTACTCACATTATCAAGGAACTATGAAAGTAAAGCATCCAAGGAAGCTATATAAGGGGTCTGGCCAACACCTCACTATCAGATCCCACAACGGTTAAACACCTGACGCGCGCCGACCCAACTTGGATAGGTCCTTTGCACAACTCACCCACAAACTATTCTACCCAAGAAAATTTAAAAATTATTATTTGTCCAGTGTATTATTAAATTCTTTCCAAATTCTATTAATTATAAATGGATCTAATTTATATAAACCAAAGGAAATATTCATATTATTGCCAAACTGCTTTTTATGAAACAAGATTCAATTATATTCCTGTCGACCATGGACTTGCTTGATACTACTTTCTCAACTTTTTGAAAATCGATTGGATGGTTAAAATATCTTACATGAATAAATAGAGCATTGGAATCTTGTCCAGTTCTAATGCTATATTTATGTTGTTTTAATCTTAGTTCGAGATTTTTACCAGTTTGACAGTAATAAACTTTATCGCAAATTTTACAAGGAATCTTATAGACACATCCATCAGCATTTTGGGGTGAATTCTTTATCAAAAGTTTTTTTACTGTATCAAGATTTTTTAATACAACTTTAATATTAAAAGTCTTAAGAAGAGAAGGCATATCAACCAAGTTTTCATGGTATGGGAGAACCAACATATTTTTAGTTGAATAAGGCTGGTTGTCCCTTTTTGGATTGTAAAAAGTATTTCTAGCAACTTTAAAAGATTTATCAATTACATTTCTTGGGTATTTTAAATCATTACCTATTTCATAAATTTTGGATATTTCCTCATCTATGAACTCAGGACTACAAATTCGTAAAGCTCTCAAAAAACATTGATGAGAAAACAGACAGTTTGACTCTATCTTTATGCGAGGAATAATAGTGGACATAGGAACAGTTATTTGTAGGTTTTCTGTAAATTTTAAATTTGAATTCATTATTACCCTTAATAATTAAAACATCTAGAAAAGGCAATGAGTTATTTTCTTCAAACTCAACAGTAAAGTTTATAGAATGGGCTAAGCTATTTAATTTTCCAAGGAAATGGTGTATATCTACATTTTTGGGCATAAGACACAAAATATCATCAACATATCTGAACCATTTAGCTCTATTAGGGTTTACAGAAAACCTACAAATAACTGTTCCTATGTCCACTATTATTCCTCGCATCAAGATAGAGTCAAACTGTCTGTTTTCTCATCAATGTTTTTGAGAGCTTTACGAATTTGTAGTCCTGAGTTCATAGATGAGGAAATATCCAAAATTTATGAAATAGGTAATGATTTAAAATACCCAAGAAATGTAATTGATAAATCTTTTAAAGTTGCTAGAAATACTTTTTACAATCCAAAAAAGGACAACCAACCTTATTCAACTAAAAATATGTTGGTTCTCCCTTACCATGAAAACTTGGTTGATATGTCTTCTCTTCTTAAGACTTTTAATATTAAAGTTGTATTCAAAAATCTTGATACAGTAAAAAAACTTTTGATAAAGAATTCCCCCTAAAATGCTGATGGATGTGTCTATGAGATTCCTTGTAAAATTTGCGATAAAGTTTATTACTGTCAAACTGGTAAAAATCTCGAACTAAGATTAAAACAACATAAATATAGCATTAGAACTGAACAAGATTTCAATGCTCTATTTATTCATGTAAGATATTTTAACCATCCAATTGATTTTCAAAAAGTTGAGAAAGTAGTATCAAGCAAGTCCATGGTTGACAGGAATATAATTGAATCTTGTTTCATAAAAAGCAGTTTTGACAATTTGTGCAAGAAAGGTATAAAATACCGACAATATGAAAGTTAAGACACATGTGCAACATCTGGATATCTTTATTGTAGACGTTTCGCCATCCAGTGGCTTTATCAATACAGATTCTAGGACATAATAGGAAGACAGTAGAACTATATACAAAAGATGAGGTAATCAGTCCCTCGGCCTTGGAGTTAGTGTTCACAGCACTAACTCCAAGGCCGAGGGACTGATTACCTCATCTTTTGTATATAGTTCTACTGTCTTCCTATTATGTCCTAGAATCTGTATTGATAAAGCCACTGGATGGCGAAACGTCTACAATAAAGATATCCAGATGTTGCACATGTGTCTTAACTTTCAGTTTTGACAATAATATGAATATTTCCTTTGGTTTATATAAATTAGATACATTTATAATTAATAGAATTTGGGAAGAATTTAATAATACACTGGACAAATAATTTTTAAATTTTCTTGGGTAGAATAGCTTGGGGGTGAGTTGTGCAAAGGACCTATCCAAGTTGGCTCGCCGCGCGTCACGTGTTTAACCGTTGTGGGATCTGATAGTGAGGTGCTGACCGGACCCCTTATATAGCTTCCTTGGATGCTTCATTTTCATAGTTCCTTGATAATGTGAGTAGTCACAAAAGCGCTTGGAATTTCTCTATTCTTTCAGAGTGGTTGTTTTGCATATTTTGAAATCACCTGTTTACTGTGATCTTATTGCATATATATATATATATATATATATATATATATATATATATATATATATATATATATATATATATATATATATATATATATATATATATATATATATATATATATATATGTATATATATATATATATATATATATATATATATATATATATACATATATATATATATATATATATATATATATATATATATATATATATATATATATATACATATATATATATATATATATATATATATATATATATATATATATATATATATATATATATATATATATATATATATATATACATATATATATATATATATATATATATATATATATATATATATATATATATATATATATATATATATATATATATATATATATATTATAGGTAGTAGGTTGGTAGACAGCAACCGCCCAGGGAGGTACTACCGTCCTGCCAAGTGAGTGTAAAACGAAAGCCTGTAATTGTTTTACATGATGGTAGGATTGCTGGTGTCCTTTTTTCTGTCTCATGAACATGCAAGATTTCAGGTACGTCTTGCTACTTCTACTTACACTTAGGTCACACTACACATACATGTACAAGCACATATATACACACCCCTTTGGGTTTTCTTCTATTTTCTTTCTAGTTCTTATTCTTGTTTATTTCCTCTTATCTCCATGGGGAAGTGGAATAGAATTCTTCCTCCGTAAGCCATGCGTGTTGTAAGAGGCGACTAAAATGCCGGGAGCAAGGGGCTAGTAACCTCTTCTCCTGTATATATTACTAAATGTAAAAGGAGAAACTTTCGTTTTTCCTTTTGGGCCACCCTGCCTCGGTGGGATACGGCCGGTGTGTTGAAAGAAAGAAAGAAAGATATATATATATATATATATATATATATATATATATATATATATATATATATATATATATATATATAATATATATATATATATATATATATATATATATATATATATATATATATATATATATATATATATATATATATATATATATATATATATATATATATATATATAGATATGTATGTATGTAAGTTACTGAAGTAATAATGTGAGTTAAAACTCTGCGCAATAAAGTTTTTCCTATTGCCTTAATAAATAAGAAGATTATATTCTCCGGCAATTTTCTGTCTGAGTGACGAGAGAGAATCTGGAAAAGAATCACTGGCTGTGTGAATAATATTACTGAGCTCACAGCTGAGGACACTCGATAAATATTTTCTTTTCTTCATGCATTTCTCTGGAGAATTGAGGCGGGATCTTAGGATAAACAGGGAGAGGAAAGGTAATGCTTGTTTGTAATCATTAAATTGTGATTACCTACAGCAGTAATAACCCGTAAGGGTCATACGGTGTCTTGAGGAATGGAAATTTAACCTGTTTGATCAGAGGGATAGAAGATAGAAGATAGAAGATAGAAGATAGAAGACAGAAGATAGAAGATAGAAGATAGAAGATAGAAGATAGAAGAAACAAGGCAGATATATATATAAAAGACAAATACGATATGCAGGTTAATGATGGCGAGGAATGAAGTGTTGGGGGCGGGAAAGAAGTGCACGAGGGTACATTCGGAAGTTAAAAGCAAAGTTATGTCAGGAAGTATTTCTTCAACCTCAGGGATGTCAGGAAGTAGAATGACCTCGACTAAGAGGTGGCAGAATCTGTCTCGATGTATAATTTCAAGAAGAGGCATGAGACCACGAGGTTAGGAAGCAGTATTAGGAGCCCAGACTTGACCCCAGCAAGCACAGACAGGTGAGTGCTGGTATGTACACACACACATACACACACTTGACCCCTGCAACCACAATTAAATGAATACACACACACACAGACACACACACACACACACACACACACACACACACACACACACACACACACACACACACACACACACACACACACATATACACACACACACACACACACACACACACAGATATGATAAGGTATGATAAAGCTCACGGTTCAGGGAGAGTGACGTAGTAGCGACCAGTGAAGAGGCGAGGCCAGGAGCTAGCACTCGACTCGTGCAACCTCGACTAGGTGAGTACATACACACACACACATACACACACACACACATACACACACACACACACACACACACACACACACACACACACACACACACACACACACACACACACACACACACACACACACACACACACACACACACACGCTCTGAGGGAAAGAACTGAAAACCTCAGAGGATGCAATGGGTGACACAGTGAAAGGAAGAAAGGGAGAGATCAGTATTTGTCTACGGGCTCCAGGAAGCCGAAGGGGAAACCTATGATGAAAGAAAACAGGAGGAGATAAAAGCGATTGAAGGTATCATGAAGGCAATAGACAAGGGTGACATGACCCAGGTGGTAAATTTTCAGAGAACTGGGTGGCTTACAAGGAGAAGGAAACGGCCTCTCAAAGTAATTTTCAAGGCAGAATCAACTCGAACCATGATCCTGCAGGAGAAAGCACAAGTGAGAGACAAATTGGAATTCCAAAGCGTGTACCTCAATCGAGACAGAATGCAAGAGGAAAGGAGGATACTGAAAGAGAGAGTGCAAAAACGAAAGGAGGAATGGGAGGAAGTGACAAAGAAAAACAGAATAACCCAGATACAGGTGGAAGGGCAAGCACCCCCTCCCCAGAAACACCCGCAGAAGGACTCCAAACATGACAACCCCAAGGCAACTGAACAATCTAAACCAACAGTCACACACTGATCCCTGTGTCCCCAACACTACAGCAATCCCCTATGGGAACTCTGCCCTCACTGCAACCCCCGTAGACCCCCGCCAGGGCTCCTGCTCTCCTAACCCCAGTATCCTCCCAGGACCACAGTTTTAGAACAGAAGTTGAAGGTTTGGTACACGAATGCAGATGGAATAATCAATAAATATGAGGTGTGGCATGAAAGAATCAATGAGAAGTCCCCAGACATCATAGCACTCACAGAAACGAAATTCACTGAGACAATAAAAGATGCAATCTTCCCACCAGGATATCAGATCTTGAGGAAAGATACAAGGAGCAGAGGGGGAGGATGGGTTGCACTGCTCGTAAAACACCGATGGAAATTTGAGGAAATGGGAGGCATGGACGAGATTGGAGAAAGAGAATACATAGTATACACTTCAGTCTGGGGAGCACAAGGTAGTCATTGAAGTGATGTATAATCCACTACAGAACTGCAGGATGCCAAGAGAGGAATATGAAGAGAGCAACAGAGCAATGGTGGACACACTGGCTGAGGTGCTAAGAAGAGCTCACTTGAGCAGAGTACAGTTACTGGTTTTGGGCGATTTCAATCACAGGGAGATCGACTGGGCAACCTGGAGCCACATGGGGTCCCGAAACATGGAGAGCCAAGATGATGGATGTGGTACTGGAAACCCTCATGCATCAACATGTTAAGGACACAACCAGAGAGAGAGGAGAGGATGAACCAGCAAGACTGGACCTTGTGTTCACCCTGAGCAGTTCAGACATTGAAGACATCACATATGAGAGGCCTCTAGGAGTTAGTGACCACGTGGTTCTGTGCTTTGAATACAGTGTAGAGTTACAAGTGGAGAGGGTAACAGGAGTTGAATGGGAAAAGCCAGACTATAAAAGGGGGGACTACATAGTTTTGAGGAACTTCCTGCAAGAGGTTCAGTGGGACAGAGAACTTTTAGGAAAGTAGGTAAACGAAATGATGGAATACGCAACAACAAAATGCAAGGAGGCAGAGGAAAGGTTTGTTTCCAAGGGCAAGAGAAATAATGGGAAGACCAGAACGAGCCCCTGGTTTACCCGACAGTGTAAGAAAGCAAAAACTAAGTGCAATAGAGAATGGAAAAGTACAGAAGGCGAAAAATACAGGAAAATAAGGAGATTAGTCGAAGAGCCAGGAACGAGTATGCACAGGTAAGGAGGGAGGCCCAGCGACAGTATGAAAATAACATAGCATCGAAAGTCAAGTCTGACCCGAAACTGCTGTATAGCCACATCAGGAGGAAGACAACAGTCAAAGACCAGGTGATCAGATTAAGGACAGAAGGTGGAGAACTCACAAGAAATGATCAGGAGGTATGTGAGGAGCTGAACAGGAGATTTAAGGAAGTTTTTAAAGTAGAGACAGGAAGGGCTGTGGGAAGACAGCACAGAAGGGAACATCAAGAGGGAATATACCAACAAGTGTTGGATGACATACGAACAACTGAGGAGGAGGTGAAGAAGCTCTTAAGTGACCTTGACACCTCAAAGGCAATGGGACCGGACAACATCTCCCCATGGGTCCTTAGAGAAGGAGCAGAGATGCTGTGCATGCCTCTAACCACAATCTTCAACACATCCCTTGAAACTGGGCAACTACCTGAGAAATGGAAGACAGCTAATGTAGTCCCCATATTTAAGAAAGGAAACAGAAACGAGGCACTAAACTACAGACCAGTGTCCCTGACGTGCATAGTATGCAAAGTCATGGAGAAGATTATCAGGAGGAGAGTGGTGGAGCACCTGGAATGGAACAAGATTATAAACGACAACCAGCATGGATTCATGGAAGGCAAATCCTGTGTCACAAACCTTCTGGAATTTTATGACAAGGTAACAGAAGTAAGACACGAGAGAGAGGGTGGGCTAATTGTAATTTCCCGGATTGCAGGATGGCCGTCGATACAGTTCCTCAGAAGAGATTAGTGCAGAAGCTGGAGGATCAGGTGCGTATAACAGGAAGGGCACTGCAATGGATCAGAGAATACCTGACAGGGAGGCAACAACGAGTCGTGGTACGTGATGAGGTATCACAGTGGGCGCCTGTGAAGAGCGGGGCCCCAAATGGGTCAGTCCTAGGACCAGTGTTATTTTTTATATATATGAATGAAATAATGGAAGGGATAGACTCTGAAGTGTCCCTGATAGCAGATGATGAGAAGTTAATGAGAAGGATTAAATCAGATGAGGATCAGGCAGGACTACAAAGAGACCTGGACAGGCTGGACACGTGGTCCAGCAACTGGCTTCTCGAATTCAACCATGCAAAATGCAAAGTCATGAAGATTGTGGAAGGGCAAAGAAGACCACAGACAGAGTATAGGCTAGGTAGACAAAGACTGCAAATCTCACTCAAGGAGAAATATCTTGGGGTGACCATAACACCGAGCACGTCTCCGGAGGCACACATCAACCAGAAAACTGCTGCAGCATATGTGCGTCTGGCAAACCTGAGAATAGCGTTCCGATACCTTAATAAGGAATCGTTCAAGACACTGTACACTGTGTACCTCAGGTTTATACTGGAGTATGCATCACCAGTTTGGAACCCACACCTGGTCAAGCACGTCAAGAAATTAGAGAAAGTGCAAAGGTCTGCAACAAGGCTAGTTCCAGAGCTCAGGGGAATGTCTTACGAAGAAAGGTTGAGGAAAACTGGACTGACTACACTGGAGGACAGGAGGGCTCAGGGAAGACATGATAACGACATACAAAATACTGCGTGGAATAGACAAGGTGGACACAGACAGGATGTTCCAGAGAGGGGACACAAACAAGGGGTCACAATTGGAAGCTGAAGACTCAGACGAGTCACAGGGATGTTAGGAAGTACTTCTTCAGTCTCAGAGTCGACTGAAGTGATGTAGTGGAGGCAGGAACCATACATAGCTTTAAGACGAGGTATGACAAAGCTCAGGAAGCAGAGAGAGAGGACCTAGTAGCGATCAGTGAAGAGGCGGGGCCAGGAGCTGAATCTCGACCCCTGCAACCACAATTAGGTGAGTACAATTAGGGGTGACTACACACATACACACACACACACACACACAAGACTTTGTGCACTATGTACGTCAGGCCCTTATTGGAATATGCAGTACGAATCTAGAACCCACACCTGGTCAAGCTAAGGGGTATGTCCTACGAGGAGAGCCTAAGGAAAATCGACCTGACACACTGGAGGAAAAGGAGGGATAGGGGGGGGGCTTGATAACGACGTATAAAATTCTGAGAGGAATTGACAATTGGACAGAGACAGGATGTTCCAGAGATAGGAGACAGTAACAGGGAGTCACAAATGGAAGTTGAAGACTCAGATGAACCACAGGGATGTTAGGAAGTACATTGGAACCTTTGTTGTCGAACTTAATTCGTTCCATTTGTCGGTTCAGCAACCAACATGGTCGACAACCAAACCAGTTTTTCCCATAAAGAATAATGTAAATAGAATTAATCTGTTCTAGACCAAAAATGACAATTTAATAATTTATTAATAATAATGTAGTTACTACTATATAAAACAATGTATAAAATTATACAGCACACGGAAACTGTAAAAAATGAATACTAAATAATTTTTTTACTGAAACACTGTACAGTAAATGAATATTTAACTGTCCTTACCAGTCAGAGGAGAGCTAATGGCAAAATTCTAGCGGCTTCAAATCTAGTGGGAGAAAGTTGGTAGACCTACATGTGAGAGAATGGGTCTACATGGTCAGTGTGCACAGCATAACAAACATCCTGCAGCAGTGCATAATGAGGAAAAAAACTGTGACTGTGTTTTTGGAATAAAACAGCGACTTTGCGGTGTATTTTCGTAGAGTATTTATGGTTGTATTCTCGTTTTCTTGGTCTCATTTGATAGAATAGAGATGATTTTTAATGGTTTAAGACTAAAAATGGCTTGAAATTGAGCTCAAAGTGGTGGAAATTTCAAGAGTAAACAAATCACGTCACTCGTCCAGTACACGTCAACTGGTGGGGCTGATATGCGTCCACGAATGCGCTGATATTATTTATAAAATTATTGCAGTTATGCAGTAGTCTGAATAACAGTAAATCATTCATTTTTTGTGTGAATAAAAATTCAAAATGAAAGACAAGCGTGATGGAGATACAGATATAACATTAGTTTAGTGCCCAGAATGTCTGTATTGTTTATGCTGGACCCTATTTTGAAATTGGCCTTTCTTGAATTTTGTGTAAAATTGGGCAAATTAGTAATTTCAGATCATCTTATTGGGTAGCTGAAATGAGTAAATGGGATTTTTTTACACAATCGATAGAATTAAAGTAATTCTAGCGAAATAGCTATGAGTATGGGCGATTGGAACAATGGAATTGGCTCATAATAGGGTTCAAAGTGGGCGAAATCGCCGATGCATAAATATCGCTGAGACCGTTAACTTCGAGATAGAGCAATTCCGTAAATTCTTCATTAAATTTCGTACTGTTGGTTTCATTACCTTCACAAGATGCACAGCAAGAGCTCAAGAGATGTTTACAACACACGTGTTAATCGCTATACTGACTGAGACCCACATCGGCAACCAAGACAACGTACGAAAACCTGGACCGAATTCCTTGTTCGAAAACCGATTTGTTCGTCAACTAATGCATTCGACACTGAGGTTCCACTTTATTTTTTCAGTCATAGAGTTGTCAGGAAGTTGAACAGTCTGCAAAATGGTGTAGCTGCGGGTAGAATCCACACATACCTTTAAGAAGAGGTATGATAAGGCTCCTGGAGCAGGGAGAGAGTGGATATAGCATTTACCAGTGAAGAGACGGGCCAGGAGCTATGACTCGAACCCTGCAACCACAATTAGGTGAGTATATATCTATATCTATATATATATATATATATATATATATATATATATATATATATATATATATATATATATATATATATATATATATATATATATATATATATATATATATACATATATATATATATATATATATATATATATATATATATATATATATATATATATATATATATATATATGTATGTGTGTGTGTGTGTGTGTGTGTGTACTCACCTAGTTGTACTCACCTAGGGGAAAACCAGGCCCAGGTGGAAGAATAAACACAACCCCCTCCAGTACCACCCACAGAAGGAACACAACCATGGCAATCCCAAAGCAATTAAACAACCTAGCCCAAAACCCACTCACTGTACCCTCTGCCCCCATCCCCCAAGCACAAACCCCACCCCCACAGAAACCCACAGTAACCCATGCAATGTACTCTCTCCCCCATCCCTGTCACCACAACCCCACCCCCACTGTGACCCCCGTAGGCCCTCTTCCCCATTCCCCTCACCACAACCCCCACCCCCTACATATACCCCCCATAGGCCTTCTGCCCCCACCCCCCACACCACAGACCCCACGCCCACAGCAACCCACTATAAGCCCCCACCAGGGCACCTGCTGCCTCTAACTCACCATTCTCCCCAGACCACAGTTACAGGAAAGAAGTTGAAGGCTTGGTACATGAACGTTGATGGAATAACGAATAAATGTGAGGAGTGGCATGAAAGAATCAAGATGTCCCCATACATCATAGCAGTCACAGAAACGAAACTCACCGAGACAACAGATGCAATTTCCCACAGGGATATCAGATCCTGAGGAAATATAGGAGTAAAGGGGTAGGAGGGGTTGCACTAATCATAAAAAACTGGTGGGGATTTGAGGAAATGGGAGGCATGAACGAGATTGGAGAAAGAGACTACATAGTAGGTAAAGTTCAGTCAGGGGAACATAAGTTAATCATTGCAGTGATGTATAACCTACCACAGACTGCAGAAGGCCAAGAGAGCTGAGGTGGCAAGAAGAGCTCACTCGAGTAGAGCGAAGTTACTGGTTATGGGCGACTTCAACCACTGGAAGATTGACTAGGAAACCTGGAGCGACATGGGGGTCCTGAAACATGGAGAGCCAAGATGATGGATGTGGTACTGGAAAACCTCATGCACTAACATGTTAGGGACACTACCAGAGAGGGAGGGGATGATGAACCAGCAAGACTGGAGCTTGTGTTCACCCTGAGTAGCTCAGATATTGAGGACATCACATATGAAAGGCCCCGTGGAGCTAGTGACCATGTGGTTTTGAGCGTTGAATACGTCATACAGCTACAAGTGGAGAGGGTAATAGGAGTAGAAAGGAAAAAGCCAATCTATAAAAAGGGGGACTACACAGGTATGAGGACCTTCCTGCAGGAGGTTCAGTGGGAAGAGATTGGGTAGGAAAGTCAGTAAACGAAATTATGGACTATGTAACAACAAAATGCAAGGAGGCAAAGAAAAGGTTTGTTCCCATGGGTAACAGAAATAATTAGAAGAACAGAACAAGCCTTGGTTTACCTGAAGGTATAGGGAGGCAAAAACTAAGTGCACTAGAGAATGGAAAAAGTACAGAAGGCAAAGGATTCAGGAAAAAAAAAAGAAATTAGTCGATGAGCCAGAAACGAGTATGCACAGATAAGGAGGGAGGCTCAGCAGCAGTACGAAAACGACATAGCATCGAAAGTCAAGTCTGATCTGAAACTGCTGAATAGCCATATCAGGAGAAAGACAACAGTCAAGGACCAGGTAATCAGGCTGTGTAAAGAAGGTTGGGAGCTCACAAGAAACGACCAAGAAGTATGTGAGAAGCTCAACATGAGATTTCAGGATGTATATACAGTGGAGGCTGAAGGGACACTGGGAAGACAAAACAGTGGGGTACACCAAGAAGGGATATACCAACAAGTGATGGCTGAAATACACACAACTGAGCAGGAGGTGAAGAAGCTCCTAAGTGACCTTGATACCTCAAAGACGGTGGGACTGGACAACATCTCTCTGTGGGTCCTTAGAGAGGGAGCAGAGACACTGTGTATGCCACTAACCACAATCTTCTAATTGTACTCACCACAATTAGGTGAACACAATTAGGTGAGTATATACACACACACACACACACACATACACATACAAGCTGATGGAATATGTGACAATGATATGCAAGGAAGCTGAGGAGAGGTTTGTGCCCAAGGGTAACAGACATAATGGGAAAGCTAGGATGAGGCCTTGGTTCGCCCAAAGGTGTAGAGAGGCCAAAACGAAGTGTGCTAGAAAATGGAAGAAGTATAGAAGGCAAAGGACCCAGGAGCATAAGGAGAGCAGTCATAGAGCCAGAAATGAATATACACAGGTAAGAAGGGAGGCCCAACAACAGTATGAAAATGACATAGCAGAAAAAGCCAAATCTGACCTGAAGCTGTTGTACAGGCACATGAGGAGGAAAACAACAGTCAAGGACCAGTAATCAGGCTGAGGAAGGAAGGAGGGGAGATCACAAGAAACGACCTTGAAGTATGTGAGGAGCTCAAAATGAGATTCAAAAAAGTGTTCACAGAGGAGACAGAAGGGACTCCAGAAAGACGTCGAGGTGGGTTACACCATCGAGTGTTGGACTCAATAAATACAACTGATGAAGAAGTGAAGAGGTTGCTAAACGAGCTAGATACCTCAAAGGCGATGGGGCCGGATAATATCTCTCTATGGGTTCTGAGAGAGGGAGCATAGGCACTTTGTGTACCACTAACAACAATCTTCAACATATGAATCATAACAGGGTGAGTACCTGAACCGTGGAAGACAGCAATTTAAACTACAGACCAGTGTCACTGACATGTATAGTATGCAAAATCATGGAAAAAATTATCAGGAGGAGTGGTGGTGCACCTAAACAGGAATGAGCTTATCAACGACAGCCAGTACAGTTTCAGTGACAGGAAATCCTGTGTCACAACGCTACTGGAGTTCTATGTTAGGGTGACAGCAGTAAGACAAGTGAAAGAGGTGTGGGTAGATTGTATTTTCTTGGACTGTAAAATGGCGTTTGACACAGTTCCACACAAGAGATTAGTGCAAAAGCTGGAGAACCAGGCAGTGATGATAGGGAAGGCACTGCAATGGATCAGGGAATAATTGTGAGGAAGACAAGAGCAAGTCATAGTACATGGCGAGGTGTCAGAGTGGGCACCTGTGACGAGCGAGGTTCCACAGGGGTCAGTCCTAGGCCCAATGCTGTTCATAGTATTTGTGAATGACATGACAGAAGGAACTGACTCAGATGTATCCCTGTTGGCAGATGATGTGAAGTTGATGAGAATTCAATCAGACCAGGACCAGGCAGAACTACAAAAGGATCTGGACAGGCTGCAGGCCTGGTCAAGATATTGGCTCCTGGAGTTCAACCCCACCAAGTGCAAAATCATAAAGACTGGGGATGGACAAAGAAGACCACAGACGGAGTACAGTCTAGGGGGGGTCAGAAACTCCAAACCTCACTCATAGAAAAGGATCTTGGGGTGAGTATAACACCAGGCACTTCTCCTGAGGCACAGATCAACCAAATAACTGCTGCAGCATACGGACGCCTGGCAAACCTAAGAACAGCATTCCTAATAAGGAATCATTCAGGACCCTATACACAGTGTACGTTAGGCCTATATTATAGTATGAAGCACCAGCTTGGAACCCACACCTAGCCAAGCATGTAAGTAAACTAGAGAAAGTGCAAAGATTTGCAATAAGACTAGTTCTGGAGCTAAGGGGCATGTCCTACGAGGAGAGGTTAAGGGACATCGACTTGAAGTCACTGGAGGACAGGAGAAATAGGGAAGATATGATAACGACATATATAATACTTAGAAGAATTGACAAGGTGATCAGAGACAGGATGTTCCAGAGATGGGACACATAAACAAAGGGTCACAGTTGGAAGATGAAGACTCAGATGAATCACAAGGATGTTAAAAAGTATTTCTTCAGCCACAGAGCTGTCAGGAAGTGGAACAGTCTGGGAAGTGATGTAGTGGAGGCAGGATCCATACAAAGCTTCAAGAAGAAATGGGGTCAGGAGCTATGACTCGACCTCTGTAACCACAATTAGGTGAGTACACTCACACACACACACACACACACACACACACACACATTCACACATGACCCCAATGCAACCAAGCAATCTAAACCGAAACCTACACACTGTACCCTCTACCCCCACCCCCTCATCACACACTCCACCCCTACAGCAACCCCCCATGGGTCAGTGCCAGGGCTTCCGCTCCCCCTACCCCAACATTCTCCCCAGACCACAGTTTTAGAAGAGAAGTTGAAGGTTTGGTTTATGAATGCAGATGGAATAACAAATACATGCGAGGAGTGGCATGAAAGAATCAAGGATACGTCCCCAGACATCACAGCAGTCACAGAACCCGAAACTCACTGGGATGATAACAGACGCAGTCTTTCCACCCGGATATCAGTTCCTGAGGATAGATAGAAAGAGCAGAGGGAGAGGATGAGTTACACTGCACATTAAAAACCGATGGGGGATAGAGGAAATGGAAGGAATGAACGAAATTGGTGAAGGGGATTACATAGCAGGTATAATTCAGTCTGAGGGACATAAGGTAGTCATTGCAGTGATGTATAACCCGCCACAGAACTGCAGTAAGCCAAGGGAAGAATATGAAGAGAGCAACAGAGCAATGGTGGACACACTAGCTGAGGTGGCCAGAAGAGCTCACACGGGTATAGCAAAGTTACTAGTTGTGGGTGATTTCACTCACAAGGAGATTGATTGGGAAAACCTGGAGCCACATGAAAGTCCCAAAACATGGAGAGCCAAGATGATAAATGTGGTACTGGAAAACCTCATGCACCAACATGTTAAGGACACTACCTGAGAGAGAGGGGAGGATGAACCAGCAAGACTGGACCTTGTGTTCACCCTGAGTAGCTCGGACATTTATGGACATCGCATATGAAAGGCCCCTTGAAGCTAGTGATCACGTGGTTCTGAGCTCTGAATACATAGTAGAGTTACAAGTGGAGAGGGTAACAGGAGTAGGATGTGGAAAGCCAAACTACAAAAGGGGGGAGACTACATAGGTATGAGGAACTTCCTGCAGGAGGACAAAGGGCCCAGGAAAATAAAGAGATCAGTGAAGAATAACAAAAAAAAAGGCACAATACCGTGACTGGAACGATACACAAATAACCCGCATATAAAAGAGAGAAGCTTACGACGACGTTTGGGTCCGACTTGGACCATTGACAAAGTCACACTAACCAGAGGTGGAGCAGGACGGCTATATATAGGCAGGAAGAGGTGATGGTAGTAGTAGTAGTAGTAGTAGTAGTAGTAGTAGTAGTAGTAGTAGTAGTAGTAGTAGTAGTAGTAGTACAAGAATGGTATATAATACCGACAAGATGAAAATAAGACACATGCGCCACACCCGGGCATCCCTATCGTAGAATTTTCGCCATCCAGCCAGCCACTGGATGGCAAAACGTCCACAACAAAGACAACCAGAGGTAGTAGTAGTGGTAGTGGTAGAAGTGGGAAATAAGGAGGACGAGCCAGTCAAATACAAAGGAAGGGGAGCACTGCAAGAGAGCTAGGTGCCCACAGAGGGAGAGCAAGCGCACAGAGGTGCGTGAAAGGGGAAGTGGTGAAATAAATGAAGAAGGAACAGAAACACGAGACAGAAGAGAGAAAGACAACCCAGAGCAGAAAAGGAAAGAGGAAAGGGGAAGAGGGAGAAGAAGAAAAACAAAGAAAAAGAAAAAAATGAGGAGTCAGGTTAAGTCACGGGTGTTCTGAAGTTTGGAGCATTTTACAATGTAGTGGGAGAGGAAGGCATCTACAGAGACGAAGCCAGGGCTAAGATTCATACAAGGAAAGTTGTGTATTAGAGAGGATTCAACTAGACGGCGACTGTTAGAGTTGGAAGTAGGGAAGACAGTTTTAGCAGAAGACCAGTCTATAGGATGGCTATGATCTCTGACGTGACAGAAAAGAGCATTGTTAGTGTCGGCAAGCCTAACACTATTTTTGTGCTCCCTAAGTCTGTCAGAAAGAGATCGACCAGTTTCTCCAAAGTATTGAAGAGGACAGGAGGAGCAAGAAATAGAGTAGACACCATTAAGTTTAAAGCTGAATGGGAATCTAATTCCTTACTTCCTTTCCTTGATGTCCATGTCCACCGCTCAGATACAGGTTTTTCCTTTTCCGTTTACCGAAAACCTATGTACAGCGGCATGTACATTCACTACTTTTCCTATCATGCTTCCCCTGTCAAGAAAAGTGTTCTTATCTCCCTCTTTCTCCGTGCTCTCCGCATCTGTGATCCTCAGTTCCTTCCAGCAGAAATTTCCACTCTCCATAATTCGTTTTCCCGTCTTGGCTACCCTTCCCATTTCATAGACTCTGCCCTCTCACGTGCTAAACGCAATTTCTTCTCTCCCAAACTCTCTACTCATGGGAACTCTTCTATCCTCTGCCTTCCCTACATTTCCGGTCTTTCTAATCTCAACAATTCTCTCCGTCCCTTAGACATCAAGCTTACCTTCCGCCAGACTAACACTCTTCGCACTAATCTCGTTCATACCTCTCCTCCCTCTACAGTTGTTCCTGGTGTCTACTCTATTTCTTGCTCCTCCTGAATAAAGCATCATACATACTATTGTAAAAAACATCACCATTAAGTACAAAACATCGTACATACTAATAAAAGAAACATCACCTGAGAGGACACAACACCTACTGGTGAGAGAAACATTGTAGGTGCGAAACATCGTACCTACAAGCAAGTAATGAATCAAGTAATGAAATAATGAATATCTCAGACTCTGGTCAGGAAACACACCTTACTTGACACATCTTAACTGACACATCTTACCTGACACATCTTACCTGACACATCTTACCTGACACATCTTACCTGACACATCTTACCTGACACATCTTAACTGACACATCTTACCTGACACATCTTACCTGACATCTTACCTGACACATCTTACCTGACATCTTACCTGACACATCTTACCTGACACATCTTACCTGACACATCTTACCTGACACATCTTACCTGACACATCTTACCTGACACATCTTACCTGACACATCTTACCTGACACATCTTACCTGACACATCTTACCTGACACATCTTACCTGACACATCTTACCTGACACATCTTACCTGACACATCTTACCTGACACATCTTACCTGACACATCTTACCTGACACATCTTACTTGACACATCTTACCTGACACATCTTACCTGACACATCTTAACTGACACATCTTACCTGACACATCTTACACCTGACACATCTTACCTGACACATCTTACCTGACACATCTTACCTGACACATCTTACCTGACACATCTTACCTGACACATCTTACCTGACACATCTTACCTGATACACCTTACCTGACACATCTTACCTGACATCTTACCTGACACATCTTACCTGACACATCTTACCTGACACATCTTACCTGACACATCTTACCTGACACATCTTACCTGACACATCTTACCTGACACATCTTACCTGACACATCTTACCTGACACATCTTACCTGACACATCTTACCTGACACATCTTACCTGACACATCTTACCTGACACATCTTACCTGACACATCTTACATGACACATCTTACCTGACACATCTTACCTGACACATCTTACTTGACACATCTTACCTGACACATCTTACCTGACACATCTTAACTGACACATCTTACCTGACACATCTTACACCTGAAACATCTTACCTGACACATCTTACCTGACACATCTTACCTGACACATCTTACCTGACACATCTTACCTGACACATCTTACCTGACACATCTTACCTGACACATCTTACATGACACATCTTACCTGACACATCTTACTTGACACATCTTACCTGACACATCTTACCTGACACATCTTACTTGACACATCTTACCTGACACATCTTACTTGACACATCTTACCTGACACATCTTACCTGACATAATCTTACCTGACACATCTTACCTGACACATCTTACCTGACACATCTTACATGACACATCTTACCTGACACATCTTACCTGACACATCTTACTTGACACATCTTACCTGACACATCTTACCTGACACATCTTACCTGACACATCTTACCTGACACATCTTACCTGACACATCTTACATGACACATCTTACCTGACACATCTTACTTGACACATCTTACCTGACACATCTTACCTGACACATCTTACTTGACACATCTTACCTGACACATCTTACCTGACACATCTTACCTGACCTAAGTTTGTGAGTGACCATAAAAACTTACACGACATTTTGCATTTTGAGAACCATAAATTTATGAGAGTTTTAAGCAGTGTGCCACTGAAAATTCCCTACGAGTACACTTACAAAAATAACGTGAAATTTTTTACGAAAAAGTCACTTATTTTTTCTGTAATTCTCCGTAAAATATTTAGATCAGAGAGAATGGGAAAGGTGAAAGATATGAGAGTAATAAGCAACACGAGGGCCACAGCACCACATTCTGTCAAGATGAGGACCACAGCACCACATGCTGTCAAGATGAGGCCCACAGCACCACATGCTGTCAAGATGAGGCCCACAGCACAACATACTGTCAAGATGAGGCCCACAGCACAACATACTGTCAAGATGAGGCCCACAGCACAACATACTGTCAAGATGAGGCCCACAGCACCACATACTGTCAAGATGAGGCCCACAGCACAACATACTGTCAAGATGAGGACCACAGCACCACATGCTGTCAAGATGAGGCCCACAGCACAACATTCTTTCAAGATGAGGCCCACAGCACCACCTACTTTCAAGATGAGGCCCACAGCACAACATACTGTCAAGATGAGGCCCACAGCACCACATACTGTCAAGATGAGGACCACAGCACCACATGCTGTCAAGATGAGGCCCACAGCACAACATACTGTCAAGATGAGGCCCACAGCACAACATACTGTCAAGATGAGGCCCACAGCACAACATACTGTCAAGATGAGGCCCACAGGACCACATGCTGTCAAGATGAGGCCCACAGCACCACATACTGTCAAGATGAGGCCCACAGCACCACATACTGTCAAGATGAGGCCCACAGCACCACATACTGTCAAGATGAGGCCCACAGCACCACATACTGTCAAGATGAGGCCCACAGGACCACATGCTGTCAAGATGAGGCCCACAGCACCACATGCTGTCAAGATGAGGCCCACAGGACCACATGCTGTCAAGATGAGGCCCACAGCACCACATGCTGTCAAGATGAGGCCCACAGCACCACATGCTGTCAAGATGAGGCCCACAGGACCACATGCTGTCAAGATGAGGCCCACAGCACCACATGCTGTCAAGATGAGGCCCACAGCACCACATGCTGTCAAGATGAGGCCCACAGCACCACATGCTGTCAAGATGAGGCCCACAGCACCACATGCTGTCAAGATGAGGCCCACAGCACCACATGCTGTCAAGATGAGGCCCACAGGACCACATGCTGTCAAGATGAGGCCCACAGCACCACATGCTGTCAAGATGAGGCCCACAGCACCACATGCTGTCAAGATGAGGCCCACATCACCACATGCTGTCAAGATGATGTCCACAGGACCACATGCTGTCAAGATGAGGTCCACAGGACCACATGCTGTCAAGATGAGGCCCACAGCACCACATGCTGTCAAGATGAGGTCCACAGGACCACATGTTGTCAAGATGAGGCCCACAGCACCACATGTTGTCAAGATGAGGCCCACAGGACCACATGCTGTCAAGATGAGGCCCACAGCACCACATGTTGTCAAGATGAGGCCCACAGCACCACATGTTGTCAAGATGAGGCCCACAGGACCACATGCTGTCAAGATGAGGCCCACAGCACCACATGTTGTCAAGATGAGGCCCACATCACCACATGTTGTCAAGATGAGGCCCACATCACCACATGCTGTCAAGATGAGGCCCACATCACCACATGCTGTCAAAATAAGGTCCACAGCACCACGTGCTGTCAAGATGAGGCCCACAGCACCACATGTTGTCAAGATGAGGCCCACATCACCACATGCTGTCAAGATGAGGCCCACATCACCACATGCTGTCAAAATAAGGTCCACAGCACCACGTGCTGTCAAGATGAGGCCCACATCACCACATACTGTCAAGATGAGGCCCACATCACCACATGCTGTCAAGATGAGGCCCACATCACCACATGCTGTCAAGATGAGGCCCACAGCACCACATGCTGTCAACATGAGGTCAAAAGCATCACACCCTATCTACGTGAGCCCCACAGTACCACATATTGTGAACATGAGGCCCACATCACCACATGCTGTCAAGATGAGGCCCACAGCACCACATGCTGTCAACATGAGGTCCAAAGCATCACATACTATCTACGTGAGCCCCACAGTACCACATATTGTGAACATGAGGCCTACAGCACCATATACCTGGAGTATACCTGCAGAAGGTTTCGGGGGTCAACGGGGTGGATCAAGCCCTGATCAACCAGGCTGTTACAGCTGGCCGCACGTACATTGACGTACAAACCACAGCCCGGCTAGTCAGATACTAACTTTAGGATCCTGTCCAGCGCCTTTCTGAAGACAGCCAGGGGTCTATTGGTAATCCTCCTTATGTATGCTGGGAGGGAGTTGAACAGTCTTGGGCCCCTAACACTTATTGTGTTGTATTACGCAGAGCATTGTAGAAAATATGTGTATAAAAATCGCTTCATACATGTCAGTTTAAGGGTTTTGTTTTGAAAACAGACGCGTATTAGTCGTGAAGAGTAGCCAGGACAGAAGGAGAGGTGTGTGTGTGGCAGTACGAGACGAGCAGCGGCTGGACCAAGACGTCATAAGACGTCATGGTATGATTTTTGGTGTTTAAGTATGGGGGTGACTTTTTGGGTAAGTTTTAAGCCAGAGTTTGTTTATTTAAATTGTTTGTACCCTTATGATATTGATAAGGTCCTAGTATGTGGACGTACTGGTCAAGAAGAGTGCAAGTGTTTTACCTTCGGCTGACAGGCCGGGAGGAGGGAGGAGGGAGGGGGGGTCATCAAGCCTCGCAGTGTGCTAGTGAGCTGATGTGAGTACTGGTGAAGGTGTACTGGTATTTGATGATTTTTTTTTATTTAGTGGGTAGGTTGTATGTTGTATATGTTAGTTTACTGTTATTGTAGTTTTATTTTTGTATATGTTAGACTTTGTGAGTTTCCTGATAATAAATGTAAGTATTGACCATTTAATTAATGTTTTTTTTTTTGTGAAGGAAGAAGCTAAGCCCTAGAGTGCTTTATTGTGGTTAATATTTTACATGTTCCTAGATAGGCTTTTAACCCCTAGGCGCTAATATTTATTTTATTGTAACGTAATAACTATGTTAAATGTTGTCCCTTAACGTTCTCGTGACATCCCTACTTTTCATTGGGGGATGTTGCACCACCTGGCAAGTCTTTTGCTTTTGTAGGGAGTGATTTTAGTGTGGAAATTTGGCACTAATCCCTCTAGGATTTTCCAGGTGAATATTATCATGTATCTTTCTCGCCTGCATTCCAGGGAATACAAATCGAAGACCTTCAACCGTTCTCAGTACATATGTGTCCCATGAAGGTTCTCTGTCCACTCTCCAGTTCAGCAATTTCATCTGCCTTGAAAGGCGCTGTTAGTGTGCAGTAATATTCCAGCCTAGATATAACAAGCAATCTGTAGAGTCATCATGGGCTTGGCATCCCTAATTTTGAAGGATCTCGTTATCCATCCCATCATTCTTCTAGCAGATGTTGTTATTTTGAAAGAGAGATCCTCTGAAATTATCACTCCCAGGTCTTTCACATTAGTTTTTCGCTATATTGTGTGGTTCTAATTTATTTTATACTCCGATATAGTTTTAATTTCCTCAAGCTTTCCATATCTTAATATTTGAAATTTCTCTTCCTTGAACTTCATATTGTTTTCTGCAGACCTTTTAAAGATATGGTTGATGTCCGCCTGGAGTCTTGCAGTCTTCAATGGAGGACACTGTCATGCAGATTCGGGTGTTATCTGCATATGATGTCACGGTGCTGTGGCTGACATACCTGTCTATGTGAGATATGAGGACGAATAACAGGATGGGAGCAAGTACTGTGCCTTGTGAAACAACTTTTTACAGTAGCCGCTTTACTCTTTACTCTGTTTACTATTACTCTTTGTGTTCTATTTGGTAGTAAGTTATTGATCCATCTACCAGTTTTTCCTGTTATTCCTTTATCACGCATTTTGTGCGCCATTACACCGTGGTCACACTTGTCGAACGCTTTTGCAAAGTCTGTCTATACAACATGTGCATTTTGTTTGTCTTCTATAGCATCCAGGACCTTGTCATAGTGGTCCAGTAGTGGGGACAGACAGGAGCGACCTGCTCTAAACCCATGCTGCCCTGAATTGTGTAACTGATGGGTGTCTAGATGAGTGGTGATCTTGCTTCTTAGAACCCTTTCAAAGATTTTTATGATATGGGACGTTAGTGCTAACGGTCTGTACTTCTTTCATATTGCTTTACTGCCCTCTGCGGAGTGGGTCTCTGTCTATTGGTTTTAGCGACTGTGGGATGACCCCTGTGTCTATATTCCCTCTCCAAAGAATGCTAAAAGCATGTGATAAGGGCACCAAATTCTGAGTCTCAGTCATAAAAAAACTCATTGAGGTTGTCAACTCACTGTCTGGTTATCGGCTCACTAAATACTGAGTCATACTGGGACTTTAATAACTCACTCATTTCCTTGCTGCCATCTGTGTAAGTCCCATCTCGTCTAAGTAGGGGCCCAATACTGGATATTGTTCTCGACTTAGATTTGGCATAAGAAAAAAAATATTTTGGGTTTCTTTCAATTTCATTGATGGCTTTTTAAGTTCTTCCTGCGTTTCTTGTTCTTGTAAGATTCTGTAAGATTAAGTTCGATATTTGCTATTTCTCTGAACAGTGCCTCCCTTCGTATTACAGATATATTAGCCCCTTTCAGCCGCTCTGTGATTGCTTGCCTTCGCCTGTATAGGGAGCATCTCTCTCTTTCTAGTTTGGGCCGTGCGTATACATGCCTCTGTTTTGTTGATCTCAGTATATTGTCTCTGATAACATTATATTTCGTATCAGATTATCATTGTTAGTGAAGATGAGGTCCAGTGTATTCTCCAGTCTTCTTGGCTCTATTATTTACTAGTTTAAGTTGAAGTTGGTGCAGAGGCCCACAGCACCATATGATGTCAATATTATGCCCACAGCACCATATGATGTCAACATGAGGCCCACAGCACCATATAATGTCAATATGATGCCCACAGCACCATATGATGTCAACATGATGCCCACAGCACCATATGATGTCAATATGATGCCCACAGCACCATATGATGTCAATATGATGCCCACAGCACCATATGATGTCAATATGATGCCCACAGCACCATATGATGTCAACATGATACCCACAGCACCATATGATGTCAATATGATGCCCACAGCACCATATGATGTCAACATGAGGCCCACAGCACCATATGATGTCAATATGATGCCCACAGCACTATATGATGTCAACATGAGGCCCACAGCACTATATGATGTCAATATGAGGCCCACAGCACCATATGATGTCAATATGATGCCCACAGCACCATATGATGTCAATATGATGCCCACAGCACTATATGATGTCAACATGAGGCCCACAGCACTATATGATGTCAATATGAGGCCCACAGCACTATATGATGTCAACATGAGGCCCACAGCACTATATGATGTCAATATGAGGCCCACAGCACCATATGATGTCATCATGAGGCCCACAGCACTATATGATGTCAACATGAGGCCCACAGCACTATATGATGTCAATATGAGGCCCACAGCACCATATGATGTCAACATGAGGCCCACAGCACTATATGATGTCAGCGTGAGGCCCACAGCACTATATGATGTCAATATGAGGCCCACAGCACCATATGATGTCTATGATGCCCACAGCACCATATGATGTCAACATGAGGCCCACAGCACCATATGATGTCAATATGATGCCCACAGCACCATATGATGTCAACATGAGGCCCACAGCACCATATGATGTCAATATGATGCCCACAGCACCATATGATGTCAACATGAGGCCCACAGCACCATATGATGTCAATATGATGCCCACAGCACCATATGATGTCAACATGAGGTCCACAGCACCATATGATGTCAATATGATGCCCACAGCACCATATGATGTCAACATGAGGCCCACAGCACCATATGATGTCAACAAGAGGCCCACAGCACCATATGATGTCAACATGAGGCGATGTCAACATGAGGCCCACAGTACCATATGATGTCAACATGAGGCCCACAGCACCATATGATGTCAACATGAGGCCCACAGCACCACATATTGCCAACATGATGCCCACAACACCACACGCTGTCAACATGAGTTCCACAGCATAACATGCTGTCAACATGAGGCCCACAACACCACACGCTGTCAACATGAGTTCCACAACATAACATGCTGTCAACATGAGGCCCACAGCACCACATATTGTAAACATAAAGCTCACAACACCACATGCTGTCAACATGAGGTCGACACACTACACATACTACCGACATAAGGTACGCAGCTCCACATTCTTCCAACATGAGCTCCACAGCACCACATGCCTTCATAATGAGGTTCACAGCAACACCTGGCTTCAACATAAGATCCACAGATTGAAAACATGAAGTCCACAACACCACATACTGTTAATATAAGACCCCCAGTACCACATATTGTCAGAATTAGTCCTTCAGCATCATATATCAATCTAAGGGTCACAACGCCACAATAACACCAATGTTGACAGTATGTGGTCTTGTAGATCTAGTATTGGAGATACTGTGAACATTAGGTCTAGTCTAACGGGAAAACAACATCCAGTATTGGACCTCTGGCAGCTTAGACGAGATGGGATCTACACAGTTGACAGCAAAGAAATGAGTGAGATACTAAAGTCCCAGTACGACTAAGTGTTCAGGGAGCCTCTGCCCAGACTAAGGTCGATAAATCTAAATGATTTTTTTATGACCGAGACCCAAAATCTGGTCATTTCAAAAATCTCTGGTATTATCCTAACACCACAAGACTTCGTAAAGGCAATTAATGACATGCCCATGCACTCTGCCCCAGGCCCAGACTCATGGAACACTGTTCATTAAGAACTGCAACACCCCTCTTTCACGTGCCTTCAGCATTCTATGGAGAGGGAGCATGGACACAGGGATCATCCCACATTCACTAAAATGAACAGACATAGTCCCATTCTACAAAGGTGGCAGTAAAGCAATTGCAAAGAACTACAGACTGACAGCGCTAACATCCCATACTATAAAAGACTTATCTAGACACCCATCAGTTACACAACCCAGGACAACATGGGTCTAGAGCAGGTTGCTCCTACCTTTCGCAGCTACTGGACCACTATGACAAGGTCCTGGATGCTTTAGAGCATACACAAAATGGAAACCTTCGACAGGTGCCACCACGGTGTAATAGCGCACAAAATGCCTGATACAGGAATAACAAGAAAAGTTGGTAGATGGATCTATAACTTCCTTACAAATAGAACGCAAACAGTAATAGTAAACAGAGTAAAGTCTGAGGCAACTACAGTGAAAAGCTCTGTACTCACTCTCATGCTGTTGCTCATCCTCATATTTGACTTAGACAGAGATGTAGACCATACCTCCGTGTCTTCTTTTGCGGATGACACCCGAACTGCCATCACAGTGTCCACCATCGAAGACACCGCAAGACTCCAAACGGACGTCAACCAAATCCCTTGATTTGTATTCCTGGAACGCAGGCAAGAAAGATACATGACGATATTCACTTGGAAAATCCTAGAGGGATTAGTACTAAACTTGCACTCGAAAATAACTCCCTATGAAAGCAAAGACTTGGCAGGAGATGTAACATTCCCCCAATGAAAAGCAGGGGCACCACGAGTACACTAAGAGACAACACAATAAGTGTCAGGGGCCCAAGACTCTTCAACTGCCTCCCAGCATACATAAGGGGGATTACCAACAGACCAATGGCTGTCTTCAAGAAGGCGCTGGACAGGCACCTAAAGTCAGTATCTGATCAGCCAGGCTGTGGAAATTACGTCGGTTTACGTGCGGCCAGCAGTAACAGCCTGGCTGATCAGACCCTGATCCATCACGAGGCCTAGTCTCAAACTGGACTGCAGACGCGTTGACCTCCGAAACCCTCTCCAGGTATGGTGAGTGAGTGGAGGTTCATTGCCTCCTGATATCCAGTACCATGGTGAGTGAGTGGAGGTTCAGTGCCTCCTGATATCCAGTACCATGGTGAATGAGTGGAAGTTCGGTGCCTCCTGATATCCAGTACCATGGTGAATGAGTGGAGGTTCATTGCCTCCTGATATCCAGTACCATGGTGAATGAGTGGAGGTTCAGTGCCTCTTGATATCCAGTACCATGGTGAATGAGTGGAGGTTCAGTGCCTCTTGATATCCAGTACCATGGTGAATGAGTGGAGGTTCAGTGCCTCTTGATATCCAGTACCATGGTGAATGAGTGGAAGTTCGGTGCCTCCTGATATCCAGTACCATGGTGAATGAGTGGAGGTTCATTGCCTCCTGATATCCAGTACCATGGTGAATGAGTGGAGGTTCAGTGCCTCTTGATATCCAGTACCATGGTGAATGAGTGGAGGTTCAGTGCCTCTTGATATCCAGTACCATGGTGAATGAGTGGAGGTTCAGTGCCTCTTGATATCCAGTACCATGGTGAATGAGTGGAGGTTCAGTGCCTCTTGATATCCAGTACCATGGTGAATGAGTGGAGGTTCATTGCCTCCTGATATCCAGTACCATGGTGAATGAGTGGAAGTTCGGTGCCTCCTGATATCCAGTACCATGGTGAATGAGTGGAAGTTCGGTGCCTCCTGATATCCAGTACCATGGTGAATGAGTGGAGGTTCATTGCCTCCTGATATCCAGTACCATGGTGAATGAGTGGAGGTTCAGTGCCTCTTGATATCCAGTACCATGGTGAATGAGTGGAAGTTCGGTGCCTCCTGATATCCAGTACCATGGTGAATGAGTGGAAGTTCGGTGCCTCCTGATATCCAGTACCATGGTGAATGAGTGGAGGTTCATTGCCTCCTGATATCCAGTACCATGGTGAATGAGTGGAGGTTCAGTGCCTCTTGATATCCAGTACCATGGTGAGTGAGTGGAGGTTCAGTGCTTCCTGATAACCAGTACCATGGTGAGTGAGTGGAGGTTCAGTGCTTCCTGATAACCAGTACCATAGTAAGTGAGTGGAGGTTTAGTGTTTCCTGATAACCAGTACCATGGTGAGTGAGTGGAGGTTCAGTGCTTCCTGATAGCCAGTACCATGGTGAGTGAGTGGAGATTCAGTGCTTCCTGATAACTAGTACCATGGTGAGTGAGTGGAGGTTCAGTGCTTCCTGATAACCAGTACCATGGTGAGTGAGTGGAGGTTCAGTGCTTCCTGATAACCAGTACCATGGTGAGTGAGTGGAGATTCAGTGCTTCCTAATAACCAGTACCATGGTGAGTGAGTGGAGGTTCAGTGCTTCCTGATAACCAGTACCATGGTGAGTGAGTGGAGGTTCAGTGCTTCCTGATAACCAGTACCATGGTGAGTGAGTGGAGGTTCAGTGCTTCCTGATAACCAGTACCATGGTGAGTGAGTGGAGGTTCAGTGCCTCCTGACAGCTGATGCACAATTACTCACTGATAGCAGAGTTTCCACTATGGGTTAGTGCGCCTAGATAGGCCAAGAAAGAAAATGTAGCTCATTACCATTACATCCTCTTGGTAATCTTCCTCAAGACGCAACTCAACACGGTAGACAAGCACCCTGCTACCTTGTTACTGATAGCTGAACAAGAACAACAGACTAAAATAACAAGCCCACATCTCCACCCTCCCCATACGGAACCCAGGCTCATCGGGTGTGAGCCGAAGGCGCTACGGCAGAGCTAGCAGCCACATTAATTAAATAAACAGAAGTGTGACATCTGGATTAGTGTTTGCTAGCCGTAATTATTATTATTATTAAATATTCGCCGGTATTCTCCCGGCCCGGGCCTTTTCCAAGTGGTGGCCCGGCCTTGGCTCCCTCTTTAGGGAGTGTCTGAGACCTAAGTCTCCCATGGGAGGAGGCACAAGTACCTCCTCATCTTTGGGACCAACTGTCCCCAGGCCTAGCCACAAGCTAGGCCTCTCTGGTCTGCCATCCCCGCCCCAAGGGGGCAAATGGGAATGACAGTCTTATGAGCTAAAGGCTCGGGCTCAGGCACCTACCCTACCCTAGAAGGGTTAGGCATGGTGGCGATCTGCTAGCCGTAAAAAGTAGGAAATCACACATCTACGCCCTTAGCATAATTTCTGTGTATAGTACATTATTATGTAAATTATTTAGAATGATTTATATATATATATATATATATATATATATATATATATATATATATATATATATATATATATATATATAAACAACACTGCGACTAGCCAAGGACTCGAACCCATGCTGCTTTGGCCTGCCTCATGGTAGTTGAAAACTCACGACGCCATTACCCACGGGACCAAACAATCCTTAAGAGTAGCGCATCCAGCGGAACTGGATATTGTACTCGCTACCCAAGGGTAAAGGAGTCATGAGTTTTCGCCAACCATGAGACAGGCCAAAGCAGCATGAGTTCGAGTCCTTGGCTAGTCGCAGTGTTTATATATATATATACATTATATATATATATATATATATATATATATATATATATATATATATATTTATATATATATAGGATGGGGTCCACCTCTGGTGTAAATTGTGGGACCCATAGCCTCGGAAAAGTGGATAAAAAGGCCTCAAGGATGAATATTTGGATTTCTTCCTGAAGCCGTTTGAATATTCCACTTTCCCTACCACCCCATCTTTTCATATTTTTTTTTTACCAGTAGGAATATTTTATTACATAATATGGTACAAAAGATTTAAGAGATGCATTGTTGATATAAAGGTGGCATATACGGTACATGTTGTTACGTGTGTATCACCGATTATAGGGCGAAAATCTCATCCAGCTCCTCAGAGCTGGGGCGCGTGCCCAAAATACAGCAGGCATTACCCCTTTGAACTGCCGCACTGAGCCGCTGGAACAGAAAACTAGCTGCCCTGGGATCCCTAGTTGCCCTGATGAGTCTTTTTCCCAGCTCCTTAAGGAATTTAGATGCATTCTTTCCCCAAGAGCCAAGGATCTCTGAGCCTATGGGAACAAACATATAATGATGGGCAAGTTCTCCATATTTTCTAGACTTTTGGGACTCCCTGAAGCTGGCAGCTGCCCCTCCTTCCTCCCTGGTGTATTGGAGATAGGTATCAGCCAAGGTAGATGCACATGTATATTCCCACACCACCTGCTTCCCGTCTGTCCAGGTTTGAAGGGTGATACCATCTGGACGCTTCTGGCTGCCATCAGATCTGCATAGCTGGGGTGGCTCCCTTACTGCTGGGCATCCGGCTGTTGTGAGGCTCCTCTTGATAATGTTATTAACCTCCTCATGTCTTGCAATCTTTCCCTCGGATTTACGGCACACAAGACCGTGGTACCCGAATCGGTCTGCTGCTTCACTGCCACAAATACACCTGTGTTTGGCGAGAATAGGGGCGGCAAGTCGAAGGGCAACAACGATGCGGATGGTCTGTGGGTCGAGGCGTGTGCCAAGGCTGGAGTTGGGAACAGCCAACAGAAAATCCTTTGCATGAGGTGCTCTCACTGCCAGGAGGTGGGCTCTATCCTTCCCTGACACACTCTGAAGCATTGTTGAGACTATATTTTCAACTATTGGACCATCCCAGTGCGACTGTTTGTAGTTGTTGGGGGGAGCAGGCCTGGTTTCAGAGCCTGTTAGATTATCCCAGATCATGGCTCCGTCAATGAACTTTTGGTCCTGGATTCCAATCTTGTCCCTAAGATGTTCAGAGAGAATCGCTGCTACAAGCCCTCTGGATGCAGTACATGAGGACAGAAAAGCAGGTAACGCAATCTGTGATGACTTGCAGACACCAATGCCTCCTAGTCTGACTGGAAGCGTAGCTTGGTTCCACTGCCTGTCGTAAAAATCTGCCTCAGAATACTGTCATATTCGTGCAGTATAGGGTTATCATATGAAGGTGCACATCTTAGGAAATATGTCAACCTGGGCAGACTCAAGCACTTTGTGAGAAGGTACAAGGCATCGTGGGTGTCCAGATTGCCTATTCGTTGTTCCATTCTCCTTAACTCTTCCAATTTCTTCCTGAGAATTGTGTCAGTGGCATTGCTACCAGATGTGCTAATAGCAAGACACTGTTTGTGGGGGGAATGACTGCTGCTCCTGGTAGTTTTGATCTCACTGCATTTATCACTTGTTGGTTGACTGAGATGATTTCACATTTGGATGGATTCAGCATGAGACCCATTTTCTGTCTCCGTGTCATTACCTGTGTAAGATCGTGTAGGAGGGAGTCCTTTGTACCTGCTAGTGTGCCATCATCTAGGAACCAGATGTTTATTGTTATTATTATTATTATTATTATTATTATTATTATTATTACTATCAGCAGAACTGCGCTTGACCAGGACTCGATCCTGTGTTCCCATGCCCGGTCCTTGGAGAACTGAACAAAGTACGAGTCAGTCTCTCCACTAGACCAGCAATTCTTAATTAAACACCATGGGCTCAGCAGTACTGAACGTGTTTTTTCTGATACAAGGACATCCGTGGTCGTGGAGCTTTTCCCTCAGATGTACACTTGATCTGTGTGTTACTGTTGAGGTTATGAATGTATGTGTATGCCATTGTATATGAATGTATGTGTATGTGAAGGTATGTGTATGTGAATGTATGTGTATGTGAACGTCGGGATAACGTCTTCTAGTAAGCACTGTCACACCAGTGTTGTGTATCAGATATCATACAATCACTATCACACCAGTGTTGTGTATCAGGTATCATACAATCACTATTACACCAGTGATGTGTATCAGGTATCATACAATCACTATTACACCAGTGTTGTGTATCAGGTATCATACAATCACTATTACACCAGTGTTGTGTATCAGGTATCATACAATCACTATTACACCAGTGTTGTGTATCAGGTATCATAAAATCACTATCACACTAGTGTTGTGTATCACGTATCATACAATCACTATTACACCAGTGTTGTGCATCAGGTATCATACAATCACTATTACATCAGTGTTATGTATCAGGTATCAAACAATCACTATTACACCAGTGTTGTGTATCAGGTATCAATCACTATCACACCAGTGTTGTGTATCAGGTATCGCACAATCACTATTACACCAGTGTTGCGTATCAGGTATCATGCAATCACTATTACACCAGTGTTGTGTATCAGGTATCATACAATCACTATTACACCATTGTTGTGTATCAGGTATCATACAGTCACTATTACACCAGTGTTGTGTATCAGGTATCATACAATCACTATCACACCAGTGTTGTGTATCAGGTATCATACAGTCACTATTACACCAGTGTTGTGTATCAGGTATCATACAATCACTATTACACCCACCAGTGTTGTGTATCAGGTATCATACAATCACCATTACACCAGTGTTGTGTATCAGGTATCATACAATCACTATTACACCAGTGTTGTGTATCAGGTATCATACAATCACTATTACACCAGTGTTGTGTATCAGGTATCATACAATCACTATCAGTGTTGTGTATCAGGTATCATACAATCACTATTACACCAGTGTTGTGTATCAGGTATCATACAATCACTATTACACCAGTGTTGTGTATCAGGTATCATACAATCACTATTACACCAGTGTTGTGTATCAGGTATCATACAATCACTATTACACTAGTGTTGTGTATCAGGTATCATAAAATCACTATCACACCAGTGTTGTGTATCAGGTATCAATCACTATCACACCAGTGTTGTGTATCAGGTATCGCACAATCACTATTACACCAGTGTTGTGTATCAGATATCATACAATCACTATTACACCCACCAGTGTTGTGTATCAGGTATCATACAATCACTATTACACCAGTGTTGTGTATCAGGTATCATACAATCACTATTACACCAGTGCTGTGTATCAGGTATCATACAATCACTATTAAACCAGTGTTGTGCATCAGGTATCATACAATCACTATTACACAAGTGTTGTGTATCAGGTATCATACAATCACTATTAAACCAGTGTTGTGCATCAGGTATCATACAATCACTATTACACCAGTGTTGTGTATCAGATGTCATACAATCACTATTACACCAGTGTTGTGTATCAGGCGTCACACAATCACTATCACACCTGTGTTGTGTATCAGGTATCATACAATCACTATCACACCTGTGTTGTGTATCAGGTATCATACAATCACTATTACACCAGTGTTGTGTATCAGGTATCATACAGTCACTATTACACCAGTGTTGTGTATCAGGTATCATACAATCACTATTACACCAGTGCTGTGTATCAGGTATCATACAATCACTATTACACCAGTGTTGTGTATCAGGTATCATACAATCACTATTACACCAGTGTTGTGTATCAGGTATCATACAATCACTATTACACCAGTGCTGTGTATCAGGTATCATACAATCACTATTACACCAGTGTTGTGTATCAGGTATCATACAATCACTATTACACCAGTGTTGTGTATCAGGTATCATACAATCACTATTACACCAGTGCTGTGTATCAAGTATTATACAATCACTATTACACCATAAACCATACCCCCGGCCGGGATTGAACCCGCGGTCAGAGAGTCTCAAAACTCCAGCCCGTCGCGTTAGCCACTAGACCAGCTAGCCACACTAAGATTCGTCCAACTAGGTATATTTCTACACCATAGGAAGGTTAGCACAGGCACCACTGTGACCACAAATGCAAGTTTATACAGACGAATCTCCAGCTAGCGTGGCCGTGACGAACTCTAGCTCAAGTCCCTTCACTGCCGTCAACATGACTCACGAAATCGTAATGACACGATTGCAAACAAACCATACCCCGGCCGTGACGGCAGTGAAGGGACTTGTGCTAGAGTTCGTCACGGCCACGCTAGCTGGAGATTCGTCTGTAAAAACTTGCATTTGTGGTCACAGAGGTGCCTGTGCTAACTTTCCTATGGTGTAGAAATATACCTAGTTGGACGAATCTTATTGTGGCTAGCTGGTCTAGTGGCTAACGCGACGGGCTGGAGTTTTGAGACTCTCTGACCGCGGGTTCAATCCCGGCCGGGGTATGGTTTGTTTGCAATCGTGTCATTACGATTTCGTGAGTCACTATTACACCATTGCTGGATATCAAGTATTATACAATCACTATTACACCAGTTTTGTGTATCAAATATCATACAATCACTATTACACCAGTGATGTGTATCAGGTATCATACAATCACTATTACACCAGTGTTGTGTATCAGGTATCATACAATCACTATTACACCAGTGTTGTGTATCAGGTATCATACAATCACTATTACACCAGTGCTGTGTATCAGGTATCATACAATCACTATTACACCAGTGTTGTGTATCAGGTATCATAAAATCACTATCACACTAGTGTTGTGTATCACGTATCATACAATCACTATTACACCAGTGTTGTGCATCAGGTATCATACAATCACTATTACATCAGTGTTATGTATCAGGTATCAAACAATCACTATTACACCAGTGTTGTGTATCAGGTATCAATCACTATCACACCAGTGTTGTGTATCAGGTATCGCACAATCACTATTACACCAGTGTTGCGTATCAGGTATCATGCAATCACTATTACACCAGTGTTGTGTATCAGGTATCATACAATCACTATTACACCAGTGTTGTGTATCAGGTATCATACAGTCACTATTACACCAGTGTTGTGTATCAGGTATCATACAATCACTATTACACCAGTGTTGTGTATCAGGTATCATACAGTCACTATTACACCAGTGTTGTGTATCAGGTATCATACAATCACTATTACACCCACCAGTGTTGTGTATCAGGTATCATACAATCACCATTACACCAGTGTTGTGTATCAGGTATCATACAATCACTATTACACCAGTGTTGTGTATCCGGTATCATACAATCACTATTACACCAGTGTTGTGTATCAGGTATCATACAATCACTATCACACCAGTGTTGTGTATCAGGTATCATACAATCACTATTACACCAGTGTTGTGTATCAGGAATCATACAGTCACTATTACACTAGTGTTGTGTATCAGGTATCATAAAATCACTATCACACCAGTGTTGTGTATCAGGTATCAATCACTATCACACCAGTGTTGTGTATCAGGTATCGCACAATCACTATTACACCAGTGTTGTGTATCAGATTTCATACAATCACTATTACACCCACCAGTGTTGTGTATCAGGTATCATACAATCACTATTACACCAGTGTTGTGTATCAGGTATCATACAATCACTATTACACCAGTGCTGTGTATCAGGTATCATACAATCACTATTAAACCAGTGTTGTGCATCAGGTATCATACAATCTCTATTACACAAGTGTTGTGTATCAGGCATCATACAATCACTATTAAACCAGTGTTGTGCATCAGGTATCATACAATCACTATTACACCAGTGTTGTGTATCAGATGTCATACAATCACTATTACACCAGTGTTGTGTATCAGGCGTCACACAATCACTATCACACCTGTGTTGTGTATCAGGTATCATACAATCACTATTACACCAGTGTTGTGTATCAGATGTCATACAATCACTATTACACCAGTGTTGTGTATCAGGCGTCACACAATCACTATCACACCTGTGTTGTGTATCAGGTATCATACAATCACTATTACACCAGTGTTGTGTATCAGGTATCATACAGTCACTATTACACCAGTGTTGTGTATCAGGTATCATACAATCACTATTACACCAGTGTTGTGTATCAGGTATCATACAATCACTATTACACCAGTGCTGTGTATCAGGTATCATACAATCACTATTACACCAGTGTTGTGTATCAGGTATCATACAATCACTATTACACCAGTGCTGTGTATCAGGTATCATACAATCACTATTACACCAGTGCTGTGTATCAGGTATCATACAATCACTATTACACCAGTGTTGTGTATCAGGTATCATACAGTCACTATTACACCAGTGTTGTGTATCAGGTATCATACAATCACTATTACACCAGTGTTGTGTATCAGGTATCATACAATCACTATTACACCAGTGTTGTGTATCAGGTATCATACAATCACTATTACACCAGTGCAGTGTATCAGGTATCATACAATCACTATTACACCAGTGTTGTGTATCAGGTATCATACAATCACTATTACACCAGTGTTGTGTATCAGGTATCATACAATCACTATTACACCAGTGCTGTGTATCAGGTATCATACAATCACTATTACACCAGTGTTGTGTATCAGGTATCATACAATCACTATTACACCAGTGCTGTGTATCAGGTATCATACAATCACTATTACACCAGTGTTGTGTATCAGGTATCATACAATCACTATTACACCAGTGTTGTGTATCAGGTATCATACAATCACTATTACACCAGTGTTGTGTATCAGGTATCATACAATCACTATTACACCAGTGTTGTGTATCAGGTATCATACAATCACTATTACACCAGTGTTGTGTATCAGGTATCATACAATCACTATTACACCTGTGTTGTGTATCAGGTATCATACAATCACTATTACACCAGTGTTGTGTATCAGGTATCATACAATCACTATTACACCTGTGTTGTGTATCAGGTATCATACAATCACTATTACACCAGTGTTGTGTATCAGGTATCATACAATCACTATTACACCTGTGTTGTGTATCAGGTATCATACAATCACTATTACACCAGTGTTGTGTATCAGGTATCATACAATCACTATTACACCTGTGTTGTGTATCAGGTATCATACAATCACTATTACACCAGTGCTGTGTATCAGGTATTATACAATCATTTGTAATACATTACTACAGGTAAAAGGAGTCTTCGCTACTCTCATGGAAAGTGAGGGCAGCAGCAGCAGCAGCTGCTGCTGCTGCTGCTGCTGCTGCTGCTGCTGCTGCTGCTGCTGCTGCTGCTGCTGCTGCTGCTGCTGCTGCTGCTGCTGCTGCTGCTGCTGCTGCTGCTGCTGCTGCTGCTGCTGCTGCTGCTGCTGCTGCTGCTGCTGCTGCTGCTGCTGCTGCTGCTGCTGCTGCTGCTGCTGCTGTCACTAGACCAGCAAAACACACAAGACTCAGCGCCCCGAGGCTGCGGCTCAATGAACAGTTTGGTAGATGATCAAAGCTTGCCAAGACGTCTCCGTCTGCAGCTGAGAGAGTCGTCAAGCATCAGTGTGGACACAGACTCAACTGGTGACGCACAGCTGCCCAAATGATCTCTCTGCTGTTTGATGCTCCGCAATAATAAAGATGAGTTTCCTTTTTTCTGCCGCTCTCTCCCTCGTTAAAGTCTGTGTGTGTGTGTGTGTGTGTGTGTGTGTGTGTGTGTGTGTGTGTGTGTGTGTGTGTGTGTGTGTGTGTGTGTGTGTGTGTTCTCACCTAGTTGTACTCACCTAGTTGAGGTTGCAGGGGTCGAGTCCGAGCTCCTGGCCCCTCCTCTTCACTGCTCGCTACTAGGTCACTCTCCCTGAACCGTGAGCTTTATCATACCGAAGCTATGTATGGCTCCTGCCTCCATTACATCGCCTCCCAAACTCTGTGGCTGAAGAAATACTTCCTGTGTGTGTGTGTGTGTGTGTGTGTGTGTGTGTGTGTGTGTGTGTGTGTGTGTGTGTGTGTGTGTGTGTGTGTGTGTGTGTGTGTGTGTGTGTGTGTGTGTGTGTGTGTGTGTGTGTGTGTGTGTGTGTGTGTGTGTGAGTGTGTGTGTGTGTGTGTGTGAGTGTGTGTGTGTGTGTGTGTGTGTGTGTGTGTGTGTGTATGTATGTGTGTGTGTGTGTATGTACTCACCTAGTTGTACTCACCTAGTTGAGGTTGCGGGGGTCGAGTCCGAGCTCCTGGCCCCGCCTCTTCACTGATCGCTACTAGGTCACTCTCCCTGAGCCGTGAGCTTTATCATACCTCTGCTTAAAGCTATGTATGGATCCTGCCTCCACTACATCGCTTCCCAAACTATTCCACTTACTGACTACTCTGTGGCTGAAGAAATACTTCCTAACATCCCTGTGATTCATCTGTGTCTTCAGCTTCCAACTGTGTCCCCTTGTTACTGTGTCCAATCTCTGGAACATCCTGTCTTTGTCCACCTTGTCAATTCCTCTTAGTATTTTGTATGTCGTTATCATGTCCCCCCTATCTCTCCTGTCCTCCAGTGTCGTCAGGTTGATTTCCCTTAACCTCTCCTCGTAGGACATACCTCTTAGCTCTGGGACTAGTCTTGTTGCAAACCTTTGCACTTTCTCTAGTTTCTTCACGTGCTTGGCTAGGTGTGGGTTCCAAACTTGTGCCGCATACTCCAATATGGGCCTAACGTACACGGTGTACAGGGTCCTGAATGATTCCTTATTAAGATGTCGGAATGCTGTTCTGAGGTTTGCTAGGCGCCCATATGCTGCAGCAGTTATTTGGTTGATGTGCGCTTCAGGAGATGTGCCTGGTGTTATACTCACCCCAAGATCTTTTTCCTTGAGTGAGGTTTGTAGTCTCTGACCCCCTAGACTGTACTCCGTCTGCGGCCTTCTTTGCCCTTCCCCAATCTTCATGACTTTGCACTTGGTGGGATTGAACTCCAGGAGCCAATTGCTGGACCAGGTCTGCAGCCTGTCCAGATCCCTTTGTAGTTC
>NC_091292.1:69541189-69626189 GCF_038502225.1 Cherax quadricarinatus
CGTTCCACTACCACTGATTACTGCTAACTGTTATTGCATGCCATACAACGCTAAGGATCTCGGAGCCTTGTTACCCACGTCTTCACCCCACGGACCCACGCTACTGTGTGTATGTGTGTGTGTGTGTGTGTGTGTGTGTGTGTGTTTGTGTGTGTGTGTGTGCGTGTGTGTGTACATACGTTCGTATGTATTCACCTATATGTAGCAGTAGAGGTCTAGTCTTAGCTCCTGACCCTGCCTCTCAACTTGCCGCTTGCCAGATTCACTCCTAGCTTCGTGGGCCTTATCGTACCTGTTCTTAAAAATATGTATGGAACCTACCTCCACCGCTTCTTCATCAAGGTTATTACGCTTCCAGACAACCCTGAGACTGAAGAAATACTTCCTGACATCCCTGTGGCTCACCTATTTCTTAAATTTCCAACTGTGCCCCCGAGTACTTGCTTCGCCGCCTCTCACAGCCTATCCCTATGTACCTTATCAATTCCTATGAGTATTTTCTGTACTTTAATCATGTCACCCCTGTGGTGACATGATTAAAGTACAGAAACGTCCCACAATATCGTTAGATTTATTACCGCTGTACTTTCCCCATTTCCTTAACATGCCTTTTCCAGGGTGTGCTCCACCTAGAACACAACTGAATGACACATGGACCTGACATATGTTGTATAAAGAGACCTGAATGCCTCTTGAGATTGCTGAAGGCTACTCATAGGTTTGCCAGACGAACATTAGCTGCGGGAGTTACTCATTTCATATGTGTCTCTGGCGCAGAGGTCGACGAACTTTTTGGATATAATCCGAAAACATTTGTGTATAGCAAAATTACACTAGACTTGAAAGTCCACAGAATCCGTGAAGCCATAATTGAGAAACTCTTCCTTGTATGTCCTTTTCCTGCTTGATGAGGTTTAAAAAATAGAATAGAATAGAATATAAAAGTAATAGAAAACCGTCAAACATTTATATTATTATTAAATGATCACTTTCAAATATGTATAAATGGCATAGTAAATTCTAATAAAATAAAATATAAATAAATATTACATTGTACACTCCTAATTGTTATGACAAATCACAAAACACCACCTGACCTTGGTCGTTGAAATCGTAAACCTTCTGACATGAACAATGCACTTCTATTGACTCCGAGCAGAGATAATTACTGACAGCGAGAGACACTTGGCCAAAAGTTGTGTGATGGTGGTGTCGACAATGGGAGGTGCAGTTGTCGTGCCGGCTCCCGAGTCATTGCTGACACTCTCAGTGTTGCCAGCCGCTGGAATCCTTACCTGTTTTATATTATTACTAACTTAAGAAATTGTCCATACAAATTGGATTTTTAATTTTATTAAAAAATTAAAAATTATTTGTTTGAAAAAATATTGCCTCACATATAAGTAATAATCATTACCCCCCCGAGATTTTAATTTTTACCCCATTTGGAGCAATTCACCCCAGTTCCCCGAACTCTGCTCTGGCGATACATCAGGCCCTATGCTCACTCTTAAGTCTTTCTCTTTGAATAAAGTGTGCAGCCTTTGTCACCAGAGTATATATACTGACAGATCTTCTTGTCCCTTCCCCAGTTTTCATAATCTTGCATTAGCTGAGGTTGAATTCAAGTATCAGCTATGTGGCCTGTCTTGTAGTATGTCCAGATTCTAATATGTTTTAATTCTCTTTGGTTTTACATCATCAATAAGCAGGGATACATCTGATTGAGCCCCATGTGGTGTATCATTGACGTAAATCTGAAACATTACTGGTTTCTTATACTGATCATTGAGAAACCCCGCATTCTAACGTCTCTTTCTTGACAATTACTCTGCTTCCTCCCTCCCTCCCCCAAGGAACTCTTTGCTACAGTGGAATTCCTTCCTACTCTTCTTGACTATACCTCACGTTTTTGCCCCAGTTTCTTGTAGAGGGCGGGGACGGGAGGGCAGGAATGGTATGTGACTAGTTAATGGTCCAAGTTTCTTTTTGGTACATGCGGGTTATTTGTGTACTGTCCATGGTGATAACTCATCAATCAGGTTTCAGTTCCTTAAATTTATCGATTGCATCAAAAATTTCTTCATATCTTCCTTTGTTGTGTATATGGTGCCTGTGTCCCATTTTTTTCTAGGCTTTCTGTTATTGCCACTATTTCCACTGATAAGACCTCTTTAAATCATTTGTTCATGACTGCAGACTTCCTTGTCATGTTTCGGGAGCTCTTCTTCATTCCTTCTTCAGTCGGATCACCTTGTATATGTTCTGTTGTTTCGACTGGTGTGGCTGTCAAACAGTTTTGGTTCAGATTTGATTTTTGCTTCCATTTCATACTCAAATCATCACTCAGCCTCTCTACTCACCCTCTAGCATATTCGTTTCTGGCTAATCTGCTCACTTCTCTGATCTCCTATGTTCTTCTCTCTATGATTTCCACGGTCTATGCTTTTTTTTTGCCTCTCTGCATCTTCGATTGACCCAAAGGCTGTTTTTGCTTTTTCCGCACTTGAGTATAAAGTCCCTCTCTTCCTCCCATCACTTTCCAGCTATGTACCCTATTTCATCCTTCCAATTCCCTCTCCCACTGCACTGCATTGAGGAATTCTCTGATCCCTTAGAAGTTCCCTCTTTTAAAGTCTGGCTTCTCGCACACTCCACCTTCTCTTTCTCTGTTTATTTGCACAAGGTGCGCAAGTACAGTTATGTATGATCGGTAGCGCCAATGGGCTGTTATACTCTTTTTCATCCATGCAAAATGTACTTGCGGTAAAGACTATGTTCAGTTTTACTGGCTCTTCTCTCTCCTTCCCTTCCTCTTTTCCTCCCCTCTCCCTCCCTTCTCTTCCTTTCCTCTCTCTTGTGTTTTAAACATGCCGACACAAAGTTTTCCTTTACCACCTCAGTCAGCTTAACCCTCCATGTTTCCAGTACCCAGTGAAGGTCCAGGTTCTCTCAGCCCTTTTTTAGTGGTTGACATCACGCATGATGTCAACCCTATGTGCACTCTTGGCAGCTTCTGCCATGATGTCAATCATCGCTCTGTTGTCTTCATGTTCCTGTCATGGTCACCTACTGCCAGGTGGTGAGCTGCATTTTTCAGCAACTATTACTTCGGGTCACCCAGTCTTAATTGAACCCACTATGAAGTTGCTTACATCTTGTATGTTCATCCCTTTCATTTCTTCAAAACTCCAATGGTTTCTGATTAACAGTTCTACTTCACCTTCTCTGTTTCCTGCTGGGAATGTGGTCACCTTTGTTCTTGGGAAAGTTACGATGTCTGGGGTTACCTTTGCTATTCAGTCTTTAAACTCATCACTCATATTTGATAAATCATCTGTGTTTGTATACCACACTCTTCACTTGCTTTCTCCTTATCATACACTAGTTGGTATTGCTTAGTTTTTCTGCAAGAGTGAGAGAGGGCTGGGATTGATGTGTGAATCACTGTTACGAATACAGGTTAGAATGGCCTGTGAGACCTGGTCGTAGACCAGGTCTCACAGGCCTGGTCGTAGGACGGTAGTACCTCCCTGGGTGGTTGCTGTCTACCATACTACTGCTACAGGACGTTAGTACCTCCCTGGGTAGTTGGTCTACCATACTACTGCCACAGGACGGTATAATCTCCCTGGGAGGTCGCTCTCTACCATACTACTGCCACAGGACGGTAGTACCTCCCGGGGTGGTTGCTGTCTAAAATACCACTGCCACAGGACGTTAGTACCTCCCTGGGTGGTTGGTCTACCATACTACTGCCACAGGACGGTAGTACCTCCCTGGGTGGTTGCTGTCTACCATACTACTGCCACAGGACGGTAGTACCTCCCAGTGTGGTTGCTGTCTACCATACTACTGCCACAGGACGTTAGTACCTCCCTGGGTGGTTGGTCTACCATACTACTGCCACAGGACGGTAGTACCTTCCGGGGTGGTTGCTGTCTAAAATACCACTGCCACAGGACGTTAGTACCTCCCTGGGTGGTTGGTCTACCATACTACTGCCACAGGACGGTAGTACCTCCCTGGGTGGTTGCTGTCTACCATACTACTGCCACAGGACGGTAGTACCTCCCAGTGTGGTTGCTGTCTACCATACTACTGCCACAGGACGTTAGTACCTCCCTGGGTGGTTGGTCTACCATACTACTGCCACAGGACGGTAGTACCTCCCTGGGTGGTTGCTGTCTACCATACTACTGCCACAGGACGGTAGTACCTCCATGGATCGTTGCTGTCTACCATACTACAGCCACAGGACGGTAGTACCTCCCAAGGTGGTTGCTGTCTACCATACTACTGCCACAGGACGATAGTACCTCCCTGGGTGGTTGCTGCCTACCATACTACTCCCACAGGGCGGTAGTAACTCCCTGGGTGGTTGCTGCCTACCATACTACTCCCACAGGACGGTAGTACCTCCCTGGGTGGTTGCTGCCTACCATACTACTCCCACTGGGCGGTAGTACCTCCCTGGGTAGTTGCTGTCTACCATACTACTACCACAGGACGGTAGTACCTCCCTGGGTGGTTGCTGTCTACCATACTACTGCCACAGGACGGTAGTACCTCCATGGATCGTTGCTGTCTACCATACTACTGCCACAGGACGGTAGTACCTCCCAAGGTGGTTGCTGTCTACCATACTACTGCCACAGGACGGTAGTACCTCCCTGGGTGGTTGCTGTCTACCATACTACTACCACAGGACGGTAGTACCTCTCTGGGTGGTTGCTGTCTACCATGCTACTGCCACAGGACGGTAGTACCTCCCTGGGTGGTTGCTGTCTACCATACTACTGCCACAGGACGGTAGTACCTCCCTGGGGGGTTGCTGTCTGCAATACTAATGCCACAGGACGGTAGTACCTCCATGGGTGGTTGCTGTCTACCATACTACTTCCACAGAACGGTAGTACCTCCATAGGTGGTTGCTGTCTACCATACTACTTCCACAGGACGGTAGTACCTCCCTGGGTTGTTGCTGTCTACCATACTACTTCCACAGGACGGTAGTGCCTCCCTTGGTGTTTGCTGTCTACCATACTACTACCACAGGACGGTAGTACCTCCCTGGGTGGTTGCTGTCTACCATACTACTGCAACAGGACGGTAGTACCTCCCTGGGTGGTTGCTGTCTACCATACTACTACCACAGGACGGTAGTACCTCCCTGGGTGGCTGCTGTCTACCATACTACTGCCACAGGAAGGTAGTACCTCACTGGGTGGTTGCTGTCTACCATACTACTGCCACAGGACGGTAGTACCTCCCTGGGTGGTTGCTGTCTACCATTCTACTGCCAAAGGACGGTAGTACCTCCCAGGGTGGTTGCTGTCTACCATAGTACTGCCAGAGGACGGTAGTACCTCCCTGGGTGGTTGCTGTCTACCATACTACTACCACAGGACGGTAGTACCTCCCTGGATGGTTGCTGTCTTCCATGCTACTGCCTCAGGACGGTAGTACCTCCCTGGGTGGTTGCTGTCTACCATACTACTGCTACAGGACGGTAGTACCTCCCTGGGTGGTTGCTGTCTACCATACTACTGCCACTGGACGGTAGTACCTCCCTGGGTGGTTGCTGTCTACCATACTACTGCCACAGGATGGTAGTACCTCCCTTGGTGGTTGTTGTCTACCATACTACTGCCACAGGACGGTAGTACTTCCCTGGGTGGTTGCTGTCTACCATACTAGTGCCACAGGACCGTAGTATCTCCCTGGGTGGTTGCTGTCTACCATACTACTGCCACCGGACGGCATTACCTCCCTGGGTGGTTGCTGTCTACCATACTACTGCCACAGGACGGTAGTACCTCCCTGGATGGTTGCTGTGTACCATACTACTGCCACAGGACGGTAGTACCTCCCTGGGTGGTTGCTGTCTACCATACTACTGCCAGAGGACGGTAGTATCTCCCAGGGTGGTTGCTGTCTACCATACTAGTGCCACAGGACGGTAGTGCGTCCCTGGGTGGTTGCTCTCTACCGTACTACTGCCACAGGACCGTAGTACCTCCCTGGGTGGTTGGAGTCTACCATATTACTGCCACAGGACGGAAGTGCCTCCATGGGTGGTTGCTGTGTACCATACTACTGCCACAGGACGGTAGTACCTCCATGGATCGTTGCTGTCTTCCATAGTACTGCCACAGGACGGTAGTACCTCCCTGGGTGGTTGCTGTCTACCATACTACTACCACAGAACGGTAGTACCTCCCTGGGTGGTTGCTGTCTACCATACTACTGCCACAGAACGGTAGTACCTCCCTGGGTGGTTGCTGTCTACCATACTACTGCCACAGAACGGTAGTACCTCCCTGGGTGGTTGCTGTCTACCATACTACTGCCACAGGACGGTAGTACCTCACTGGGAAGTTGCTGTCTACCATACTACTTCCACAGGACGGTAGTGCCTCCCTGGGTGTTTGCTGTAAACCATACTACTACCACAGGACGGTAGTACCTCCCTGGGTGTTTGCTGTCTACCATACTACTACCACAGGACGGTAGTACCTCCCTGGGTGGTTGCTGTCTACCATACTACTGCAACAGGACGGTAGTACCTCCTTGGGTGGCTGCTGTCTACCATACTACTGCCACAGGACGGTAGTACATCACTGGGTGGTTGCTGTCTACCATACTACTGCCACAGGACGGTAGTACCTCCCTGGGTGGTTGCTGTCTACCATATTACTGCCAGAGGACGGTAGTACCTCCCTGGGTGGTTGCTGTCTACCATACTACAGCCACAGGACGATAGTGCGTCCCTGGGTGGTTGCTCTCTACCGTACTACTGCCACAGGACCGTAGTACCTCCCTGGGTGGTTGGTGTCTACCATATTACTGCCACAGGACGGTAGTGCCTCCCTGGGTGGTTGCTCTCTACCGTACTACTGCCACAGGACCGTAGTACCTCCCTGGGTGGTTGCTGTCTACCATATTACTGCCAGAGGACGGTAGTACCTCCCTGGGTGGTTGCTGTCTACCATACTACTGCCACAGGACGGTAGTACCTCCCTGGGTGGTAGGTCTAGAATACTAATGCGACAGGACGGTAGAATCTCCCTGGGAGGTTGGTGTCTACCATACCTCTGCCACAGGACGGTAGTACCTCCCAGTGTGGTTGTTGTCTACCATACTTCTGCCACAGGACGTTAGTACCTCCCTGGGTGGTTGGTCTACCATACTACTGCCACAGGAAAGTAGTACCTCCCTGGGTGGTTGCTGTCTACCATACTACTGCCACAGGACGGTAGTACCTCCCTGGGTGGTTGCTGTCTACCATACTACTACCACCGGACGGTAGTACCTCCATGGATCGTTGCTGTCTACCATACTACTGCCACAGGACGGTAGTACCTCCCAAGGTGGTTGCTGTCTACCATACTACTGCCACAGGACGGTAGTACCTCCCTGGGTGGTTGCTGTCTACCATACTACTACCACAGGACGGTAGTACCTCCCTGGGTGGTTGCTGTCTACCATGCTACTGCCACAGGACGGTAGTACCTCCTTGGGTGGTTGCTGTCTACCATGCTACTGCCACAGGACGGTAGTACCTCCATGGGTGGTTGCTGTCTACCATACTACTTCCACAGGACGGTAGTACCTCCCTAGGTGGTTGCTGTCTACCATACTACTGCCCCAGGACCGTAGTACCTCCATGGGTGGTTGCTGTCTACCATACTACTGCCACAGGACGGTAGTACCTCCCTGGGTTGTTGCTGTCTACCATACTACTTCCACAGGACGGTAGTACCTCCCTTGGTGTTTGCTGTCTACCATACTACTGCCACTGGACGGTAGTACCTCCCTGGGGGGTTGCTGTCTTCCATACTACTTCCACAGGACGGTAGTACATCCCTTGGTGTTTGCTGTCTACCATACTACTACCACAGGACGGTAGTACCTCCCTGGGTGGTTGCTGTCTACCATACTACTGCAACAGGACGGTAGTACCTCCTTGGGTGGCTGCTGTCTACCATACTACTGCCACAGGACGGTAGTACCTCACTGGGTGGTTGCTGTCTACCATACTACTGCCACAGGACGGTAGTACCTCCCTGGGTGGTTGCTGTCTACCATTCTACTGCCAAAGGACGGTAGTACCTCCCAGGGTGGTTGCTGTCTATCATACTACTGCCAGAGGACGGTAGTACCTCCCTGGGTGGTTGCTGTCTACCATACTACTACCACAGGACGGTAGTACCTCCCTGGGTGGTTGCTGTCTTCCATGCTACTGCCTCAGGACGGTAGTACCTCCCTGGGTGGTTGCTGTCTACCATACTACTGCAACAGGACGGTAGTACCTCCTTGGGTGGCTGCTGTCTACCATACTACTGCCACAGGACGGTAGTACCTCACTGGGTGGTTGCTGTCTTCCATGCTACTGCCTCAGGACGGTAGTACCTCCCTGGGTGGTTGCTGTCTACCATACTACTGCCACAGGACGGTAGTACCTCCCTGGGTGGTTGCTGTCTACCATACTACTACCACAGGACGGTAGTACCTCCCTGGGTGGTTGCTGTCTACCATACTACTGCCACAGGACGTTAGTACCTTCCTGGGTGGTTGCTGTCTACCATACTACTGCCACAGGACGGTAGTACCTCCCTGGATGGTTGCTGTCTACCATACTACTGCCAGAGGACGGTAGTACCTCCCTTGGGAGGTTGTTGTCTACCATACTACTGCCACAGGACGTTAGTACCTCCCTGGGTGGTTGTTGTCTACCATACTACTGCCACAGGACGGTAGTACTTCCCTGGGTGGTTGCTGTCTACCATACTAATGTCCCAGGACCGTAGTATCTCCCTGGGTGGTTGCTGTCTACGATACTACTGCCACAGGACGGCAGTACCTCCCTGGGTGGTTGCTGTCTACCATACTACTGCCACAGGGCGGTAGTACCTCCCTGGGTGGTTGCTGTGTACCATACTTCTTCCACAGGACGGTAGTACCTCCCTGGGTGGTTGCTGTCTACCATACTACTGCCAGAGGACGGTAGTATCTCCCAGGGTGGTTGCTGTCTACCATACTACTGCCACAGGACGGTAGTACGTCCCTGGGTGGTTGCTCTCTACCGTACTACTGCCACAGGACGGTAGTACTTCCCTGGGTGGTTGGTGTCTACCATATTAGTGCCACAGGACGGTAGTGCCTCCATGGGTGGTTGCTGTGTACCATACTACTGCCACAGGACGGTAGTACCTCCCTGGGGGGTTGCTGTCTACCATACTACTGCCACAGGACGGTAGTACCTCCCTGGGTGGTTGCTGTCTTCCATACTACTGCCACAGGACGGTAGTACCTCCCTGGGTGGTTGCTGTCTACCATACTACTACCACAGGACGGTAGTACCTCCCTGGGTGGTTGCTGTCTACCATACTACTGCCACAGGACGGTAGTACCTCCCTGGGTGGTTGCTGTCTACCATACTACTGCCACAGGACGGTAGTACCTCCCTGGGTGGTTGCTGTCTACCATACTACTGCCACAGGACGGTAGTACCTCCCTGGGTGGTTGCTGTCTACCATACTAATGCCACAGGACGGTAGTGCCCCCCTGGGTGGTTGCCGTCTACCATACTACTTCCACAGGACGGTAGTACCTCCCTGGATGGTTACTGTCTACCATACTACTGCCACAGGACGGTAGTACCTCCCTGGGTGGTTGCTGTCTACCATACTACTGCCCCAGGACCGTAGTACCTCCCTGGGTGGTTGCTGTCTACCATACTACTGCCACGGGACGGTATTACCTCCCTGGGTTGTTGCTGTCTACCATACTACTGCCACAGGACGGTAGTACCTCCCTGGGTGGTTGCTGTCTACCATACTACTACCACAGGACGATAGTACCTCCCTGGGTGGTTGCTCTCTACCATACTACTGCCACAGGACGGTAGTACCTCCCTGGGTTGTTGGTGTCTACCATATTACTGCCACAGGACGGTAGTGCCTCCATGGGTGGTTGCTGTGTACCATAGTATTGCCACAGCACGGTAGTACCTCCCTGGGGGGTTGCTGTCTACCATACTACTGCCACAGGACGGTAGTACCTCCCTGGGTGGTTGCTGTCTTCCATACTACTGCCACAGGACGGTAGTACCTCCCTGGGTGGTTGCTGTCTACCATACTACTACCACAGGACGGTAGTACCTCCCTGGGTGGTTGCTGTCTACCATACTACTGCCACAGGACGGTAGTACCTCCCTGGGTGGTTGCTGTCTACCATACTACTGCCACAGGACGGTAGTACCTTCCTAGGTGGTTGCTGTCGACCATACTACTGCCACAGGACGGTAGTACCTCCCTGGGCGGTTGCTGTCTACCATACTAATGCCACAGGACGGTAGTGCCCCCCTGGGTGGTTGCCGTCTACCATACTACTTCCACAGGACGGTAGTACCTCCCTGGATGGTTACTGTCTACCATACTACTGCCACAGGACGGTAGTACCTCCCTGGGTGGTTGCTGTCTACCATACTACTGCCCCAGGACCGTAGTACTTCCCTGGGTGGTTGCTGTCTACCATACTACTGCCACGGGACGGTATTACCTCCCTGGGTTGTTGCTGTCTACCATACTACTGCCACAGGACGGTAGTACCTCTCTGGGTGGTTGCTGTCTACCATACTACTACCACAGGACGATAGTACCTCCCTGGGTGGTTGCTGTCTACCATACTACTGCCACAGGACGGTAGTACCTCCCTGGGTGGTTGTTGTCTACCATCCTACTGCCACAGGACGGTAGTACCTCCCTGGGTGGTTGCTGTCTACCATACTACTGCCACAGAACGGTAGTACCTCCCTGGGTGGTTGCTGTCTAGCATTCTACTGCCACAGGACGGTAGTACCTCTCTGGGTGGTTGCTGTCTACCATACTACTACCACAGGACGGTAGTACCTCCCTGGGTGGTTGTTGTCTACCATCCTACTGCCACAGGACGGTAGTACCTCCCTGGGTGGTTGCTGTCTACCATACTACTGCCACAGAACGGTAGTACCTCCCTGAGTGGTTGCTCTCTACTATACTGCTGCCACAGGACGGTAGTACCTCCCTGGGTGGTTGCTGTGTACCATACTACTGCCACAGGACGGTAGTACCTCTCTGGGTGGTTGCTGTCTAGCATACTACTGCCACAGGACGGTAGTAGCTCCCTGGGTGGTTGGTCTACCATACTAATGCCACAGGACGGTAGTACCTCCCTAGGTGGTTGCTGTACATTTCGCAAACGGGCATTTCAAATCTCTTTCGTTGTCCACTGCATGTGGCACGTTTCGATGAAATAACTTTCAAACGAGCTTGGTGCCCGGGGGTTTGGTCCCCGGGAGTATGGTGCAGGTGGTATGGTGCCCGGAGGTATGGGGTAACATCGCTTTGCTTCGGCTAAGCGCCCATACTTTTCTTGGGTCTAGGTCCGTGGTAAGGTAATGTGGACTCTGACACAGAGTTAGCGGGTTCGAGTCCTGCTGTGGACGTAGAGACAATGTTTACACACAAAATAGAGCGAAACACCAACGTCAAAGACCTGAGAGTGATCATGTCGGAGGATCTCACCTTCAAGGACCATAACATTGTATCTATCGCATCTGCTAGAAAAATGACAGGATGGATAATGAGAACCTTCAAAACTAGGGAGGCCAAGCCCATGATGACACTCTTCAGGTCACTTGTTCTATCTAGGCTGGAATATTGCTGCACACTAACGGCACCTTTCAAGGCAGGTGAAACTGCCGACCTAGAAAATGTACAGAGAACTTTCACGGCGCGCATAACGGAGATAAAACACCTCAATTACTTGGAGCGCTTGATGTTCCTGAACCTGTATTTCCTGGAACGCAGGCGGGAGAGATACATGATTATATACACCTGGAAAATCCTAGAGGGACTAGTACCGAACTTGCACACGAAAATCACTCACTACGAAAGCAAAAGACTTGGCAGACGATGCAACATCCCCCCAATGAAAAGCAGGGGTGTCACTAGCACGTTAAGAGACCATACAATAAGTGTCAGGGGCCCGAGACTGTTGAACTGCCTCCCAGCATACATAAGGGGGATTACCAACAGACCCCTGGCAGTCTTCAAGCTGGCACTGGACAAGCATCCGGGCTGTGGCTCGTACGTTGGTTTGCGTGCAGCCAGCAGCAACAGCCTGGTTGATCAGGCTCTGATTCACCAGGAGGCCTGGTCACAGACCGAGCCGCGGGGGCGTTGATCCCCGGAACTCTCTCCAGGTAAACTCCAGGTAAATATATATATATATATATATATACGTGTATATATATATATATATATGTATATATATATATATATATATATGTATATATATATATATATATATATATATATATATATATATATATATATATATATATATATGTATATATGTATATATATATATATATATATATATATATATATATATATATATATATATATATATATATATATATATATATATATATATATATATATATATATATATATATATATATATATATATATATATATATATATATATATATATATATATATATATATATATATATATATATATATATATATATATATATATATATATATATATATATATATATATATATATATATATATATATATATATATATATATATATACATACATATATATATATGTATATATATATATTTATGTGTAAGAATGGTATATAATACCGACAAGATGAAATTAAGACACATTTGCAACATCTGGGTATCTTTATTGCAGACGTTTCGCCAACCAGTGGCTTTATCAATACAAATTCTAGGACATAACTTGAAGACAGTAGGACTATATACAGAAGATGAGGTAATCAGTCCCTCAACCTAGGAGTAGGTGCGAAGAGCACCGCAGGTGCTCTTCGCACCTATGTCCATTCTGAAATTTTCTTTTATGTCCATTCTGAAATTTTCTTTTATTTATTTGAAGATATATTTTTTTCAATAATGTTAATGTAAAAATTTATAATTTTGCACCAAAAGAATCTTAGAAAACTTACCTAACCTTATTATAACAAGAACAATTTATTTTAGCCTAACCCAACTAAATATACTTTAGATTTGTTTACAGTAATTTAATACTAAACAAACACAGTGAAATATATTTTTTTCGTTAGTTTCAGAATGATTTTGGCGAAATTATTGCATACACAAATTTCCCCTTGTCCTATATGGCAAGATGAACGTTGCTGTTTAAGCCAAGATCGCAAGTTTTGCCTATTCGGCACGACATATATATATATATATATATATATATATATATATATATATATATATATATATATATATATACCCATGAGGGTTAGGAGAGACATGATAACGACATACAAAATACTCCAAGAAATAGATAAGGTGGACAGAGACAGGATGTTCAAGAGAGGGGACACAGAAACAAGGGGTCACAATTGGAAGTTGAAGACTCAGATGAGTCAAAGGGACGTTAGGAAGTATTTCTTCAGGCACAGAGTTGTCAGGAAGTGGAATAGTCTGGCAAGTGATGTAGTGGAGGCAGGAACCATACATAGTTTTAAGACGAGGTATGATAAAGCTCATGGAGCAGGGAGAGAGAGGACCCAGTAGCTGAGTCTCGTCCCGTGTAACCACAAATAGGTGAGTACCCGCGCGCGCGTGCACGTGTGTTGCTATCTGTACAACTATCAACCATTATTGCGAGTGTCTGAGAGCTGTGATCTGTGTCGCTGACAGCTTCCCAATACAGTATGTGTGCATAGTAGGTATAGGACGCTTCAGTGGCACCCCTCACCCTTCCTGGAACTCCTCGCCCTTCCTGGCACCCCTAGCCCTTCCTGGTTCCCCTAGCCTTTCCTGGCACCCCTCGCCCTTCCTGGCACCCCTCGCCCTACCTGGCACCCCTAGCCCTTCCTGGCACCCCTCGCCCTTCCTGGCACCCCTCGCCCTTCCTGGCACCCCTCGCCCTTCCTGGCACACCTAGCCCTTCCTGGCACCCCTCGCCCTTCCTAGCACCCCTAGCCCTTCCTGGCACCCCTCGCTCTTCCTGGCACCCCTAGCCCTTCCTGGCACCCCTCGCACAACCTGCCATTCCTTACCCTACCTATATTCCTCCCCGGCACACACACACACACACACACACACACACACACACACACACACACACACACACACACACACACACACACACACACACACACACACGCACACACACACACACACACACACACACACTCACACACACACACACACACACACTCGACATGACGGAAGGGTTAGACTCAGAAGTGTCCCTGTTTGCAGATGATGTGAAGTTAATGAGGAGAATTAAATCTGATGAGGACCAGGCAGGACTTCAAAGAGACCTGGACAGACTGGACACCTGGTCCAGCAAATGGCTTCTCGAATTTAATCCTGCCAAATGCAAAGTCATGAAGATAGGGGAAGGGCACAGAAGACCACAGACAGAGTATAGGCTAGGTGGCCAAAGACTGCAAACCTCACTCAAGGAGAAAGATCTTGGGGTGAGTATAACACCGAGCATGTCTCCGGAAGCACACATCAATCAGATAACTGCTGCAGCATATGGGCGCCTGGCAAACCTGAGAACAGCATTCCGATACCTTAGTAAGGAATCATTCAAGACACTGTACACCGTGTATGCCAGGCCCATACTGGAGTATGCAGCTCCTGTTTGGAACCCGCACTTGATGAAGCACGTCAAGAAACTAGAGAAAGTACAAAGGTTTGCGATAAGGTTAGTTCCAGAGCTAAGGGGAATGTCCTATGAAGAAAGATTAAGGGAAATCGGCCTGACGACACTGGAGGACAGGAGGGTCAGGGGAGACATGATAACGACATATAAAATACTGCGTGGAATAGACAAGGTGGACAAAGACAGGATGTGCCAGGGAGGGGACACAGAAACAAGAGGCCACAATTGGAAGTTGAAGACACAAATGAGTCAGAGAGATAGTAGGAAGTATTTCTTCAGTCATAGAGTTGTATGGCAGTGGAATAGCCTAGAAAATGACGTAGTGGAGGCAGGAACCATACACAGTTTTAAGACGAGGTTTGATAAAGCTCATGGAGCGGGGAGAGAGAGGGCCTAGTAGCAACCGGTGAAGAGGCGGGGCCAGGAGCTAAGACTCGACCCCTGCAACCACAAATAGGTGAGTACAAATAGGTGAGTACACACACACACACACACACACGCATACATACACACACACACACACACATGGAGAGCCAAGATGATGGATGTGGTACTGGAAAACCTCATGCTTCAACATGTTAGAGACACTACCAGAGAGAGAGGAGAGGATGAACCAGCAAGTATGGACCTTGTATTCACCTTGAGTAGTTCGGACATCGAGGGTATCATGTATGAAAGGCCCCTGGGAGCTAGTGATCACATATGGTTCTGTGCTTCGACTTCATAGTTGAGCTCCAAGTGGAGAGAGTAGCAGGAATAGGCTGGGAAAAACCAAACTACAAAAGGGGGAACTACTCAGGCATGAGGAACTTCCTTCAAGACATTCAGTGTGAGAGGGAACTGACAGGAAAACCAGTACAAGAAATGATGGACTATGTGGCAACAAAATGCAAGGAGGTAGAGGAGAGGTTTGTTCCCAAGGGAAACAGAAATAATGGGAAGAACAGAACGAGTCCTTGGTTCACCCAAAGGTGTAGGGAGGCAAAAACTAGGTGTACTAGAGAATGGAAAAGGTACAGAAGACAGAGAACTCAGGAAAATAAAGAAATCAGCCGAAGAGCCAGAAACGAATATGCACAGATAAGAAGGGAGGCTCAGCGGCAATACGAAAATGACATAGCATCGAAAGTCAAGACTGACCCGAAGCTGTTGTACAGCCACATCAGGAGGAAAACAACAGTCAAGGACCAGGTAATCAGACTGAGGAAGGGTGATGGGGAATTCACAAGAAACGACCGGGAGGTATGTTAGGAGCTCAATACAAGATTTAAAGAAGTATTTACAGCGGAAACCAGTAGGACTCCAGGAAATCAGAACAGGGGGGCACACCAGCAAGTGCTGGATGAGGTACATATAACCAAGGAGGAGGTGAAGAAGCTGCTATGCGAACTTGACACCTCAAAGGCGGTGGGACCAGACAACATCTCTCCGTGGGTCCTTAAAGAGGGAGCAGAGATATTGTGTGAGCCATTAACAAAGATCTTCAACACATCATTTGAAACTGGGCAACTCCCTGAGGTATGGAAAATGGCAAATGTAGTCCCAATTTTTAAAAAGGGAGACAGACATGAGGCACTAAACTACAGACCTGTATCACTAACGTGTATAGTATGAAAGGTCATGGAGAAGGTCATCAGAAGGAGAGTGGTGGGGCACCTGGAAAGAAACAAGTGTATAATTGACAACCAGCACTGTTTCAGGGAAGGAAAATCCTGTGTCACAAACCTACTAGAGTTTTATGACAAGGTGACAGAAGTAAGACAAGAGAGAGAGGGGTGGATCGACTGCATATTTTTGGACTGCAAGAAGGCCTTCGACACAGTTCCTCACAAGAGGTTACTGCAAAAGCTAGAGGATCAGGCACACATAACAGGAAAGGCACTGCAATGGATCAGAGAATATCTGACAGGGAGGCAACAACGAGTCATGGTACGCGACGAGGTGTCAGAGTGGGCGCCTGTGACAAGCGGGGTTCCACAGGGGTCAGTCCTAGGACTTGTGCTGTTCTTGGTATATGTGAACAACATAACGGAAGGGATAGACTCAGAAGTGTCCTTGTTTGCAGATGATGCGAAGTTAATGAGAAGAATCAAATCGGATGAGGATCAGGCAGGACTACAAAGAGACCTGGACAGGCTACAAGCCTGGTCCAGCAACTGGCTCCTTGAATTTAACCCTGCCAAATGCAAAGTCATGAAGATTGGGGAAGGGCAAAGAAGACCGCAGACACAATATAGTTTAGATGGCCAAAGACTGCAAACCTCACTCAAGGAAAAAGATCTGGGGGTGAGTATAACACGGAGCATATCTCCTGAGGTGCACATCAATCAGATAACTGCTGCAGCATAGGGGCGCCTGGCAAACCTACGGATAGCGTTCCGATACCTCAGTAAGGATTCGTTTAAGACTCTGTATTCCATTTACGTCAGGCCCATACTGGAGTATGCAGCACCAGTTTGGAATCCACACCTAGTCAAGCACGTCAAGAAATTAGAGAAAGTGCAAAGGTTTGCAACAAGACTAGTCCCAGAGCTACGGGGATTGTCCTACGAAGAAAGGCTGAGGGAAATCGGCCTGACGACACTGGAGGACAGGAGGGTCAGGGGAGACATGATAACGACATATAAAATACTGTGCGGAATAGATAAGGTGGACAAAGACGGGATGTTCCACAGAAGGGACACAGACACAAGAGGTCACAGTTGGAAGTTGAAGACTCAGATGAATCAAAGGGATGTTAGGAAGTATTTCTTCAGTCATAGAGTAGTCAAGCCGTGGAATAGTCTAGAAAGTGACGTAGTGGAGGCGGGAACCATACATAGTTTTAAGGCGAGGTATGATAGAGCTCATGGAGCAGGGAGGGAGAGGACCTAGTAGCAATCAGCGAAGAGGCGGGGCCAGGAGCTGTGACTCGACCCCTGCAACCACAAATAGGTGAGTACACACACACACACACACACACACACGCACACACACACACACACACACACACACACACACACACACACACACACACACACACACACACACACACACACATACACACACACGCACACGCACACACACACACACACACACACACACACATCCCCCCTACACCGAGATATTTATTTCTGACTCCAGTTTGTTTCTCACAACAGAGACTATAGTCAGTCCTCTTTGTTCACAAAACTTATTGTCCCATTACTCGTTCGAAGAATAACAACAAAATTCCCCAGTTGTTACTACAAGTGAACATTTCAGTGTTGGTGCTGCAATGAGGACTCCTCCAGGTGTTTACCAGCATCATCCCCACTTGGGTCAAGTTACACTAACTAAAACGATGTTACAGGTGTTTGTAAACACTGTTGTTTTGGAAAATATAATGAATACTGTGGTTCTGCCGGAGACCAGGAGCTGAATTAGAGACAACGAGAGCACGTGAGTGCCATTGTAAAGGAAAGTAAACAACGCGAATTGACGACAAGTCTAAAATGGTTTGGGAAGTTAGTGTGAGACGACGTGGCGGTGACCACGAAGAACAAGGACGGAAGTGAAGAACTGAGAATCATGACTATGAAAGTACAGATGCAGGAACAAGAAGTTATGATTTAAACAACTGGACGGTGACACTTCGTGACCTTTATAATAAACTCAGAGAATTTGGAAAAGACAAATAACTATAGCTTAAAATTTTTAGACAGAAGAATAAAAGCCAAATAATTTAAAAAAAATAAAAAATAGTCCACCAAGGAAGATATAATCTAAAAGATCAGAGGAAAGAGTTTATTCTTTACAGGAAACTACAGAAACACGATAGTAAACTATCTACATTTAAAAGGAATAAAAAAAATGAAGAAAGAGTAATCAATAAATAAAAAGAATATTTTAAAGGTTGAGTCTAACAGAACAACCAACAAGCAGTTTAGGGAGACAACTCTGGACTACGTTTTGGTCCGTCTTGGAACATTATCAGTTAGAGATTGAACCGTAACGTTGTGTGACGTTTAGTTACTGAACTTATCAGTTACTCGTGAAGAGTATGTTGAGCAGCGTCTGTGAGACTCAGATCGAGTACTACAACTGACAGACTTCAAGTTCTGGGAAACTTGTACAAACTATAATCATAAATGGCAGTCATTCCTTTATTAGAAAACGAGAAAAGAAAGAACGACAGGAAAAAAAGAACGACGCGAGAAAGAGGGGATAGAAGGGCGTAGGAAAGAAATAAAAGCAACAGAGTGTAACAACAGCTCCCCAGGCCATAACTTCACTTCAGATTCAAACAACCCTGAAACCAATGTTCCAAGAGGATTTTGTTTTTTTGTGTTTTTTGAAAGAGAGAAAAACGCTCAGGAAAGTGAGTGTGAAGCAAATGTTTTTATTTCAGCTGGCTGAAAGAAAACTGAATTAAGGAAGACATTAAGAATGAATAAACTTTAGTAACACTGGTAAACACACCTGATGTGTTGAGCAAAGTTCTTCATTCTGATGTTTTTTGCTCAGTGATGAGGTTCAGCAAGACGTGATCAAGATCAACGTTGAGTGAAGAGAGTCAGAATAAAGACTTGGTCTGTATACTCAGATCAAACAACTCACATTGAACTTACATGTAAAAATTACTAAACACCTTACTTAGGTGCATATCTTCCAATGTATATATATATATATATATATATATATATATATATATATATATATATATATATATATATATATATATATATATATATATTATATATATATATCAGAAACCTTCCCTATGATGATAGACTAAGGGCCTTGAATCTTCACTCTCTAGAAAGACGTAGAATTAGGGGGGATATGATTGAGGTGTATAAATGGAAGACAGGAATAAATAAAGGGGATGTAAATAGTGTGCTGAAAATATCTAGCCTAGACAGGACTCGCAGCAATGGTTTTAAGTTAGAAAAATTCAGATTCAGGAAGGATATAGGAAAGTACTGGTTTGGTAATAGAGTTGTAGATGAGTGGAACAAACTCCCAAGTACAGTTATAGAGGCCAGAACGTTGTGTAGCTTTAAAAATAGGTTGGATAAATACATGAGTGGGTGTGGGTGGGTGTGAGTTGGACCTGATTAGCTTTTGCTACCAGGACGGTTGCCGTGTTCCTCCCTTAAGTTAATGTGACCTGACCTGACTAGGATGGGTGCATTGGCTTAAGCCGGTAGGAGACTTGGACCTGCCTCGCATGGGCCAGTAGGCCTTCTGCAGTGTTCCTTCGTTCTTATATTCTTATATATATATATATATATATATATATATATATATATATATATATATATATATATATATATATATATATATATATATATATATATATATATATATATCCCACCAAGGCAGGGTGGCCCAAAAAAGGATAACTTTCACCATCATTCACTCCATCACTGTCTTGCCAGAAGGGTGCTTTACACTACAGTTTTTAAACTGCAACATTAACACCCCTCCTTCAGAGTGCAGGCACTGTACTTTCCATCTCCAGGACTCTAGTCCGGCCTGCCGGTTTCCCTGAATCCCTTCATAAATGTTACTTTGCTCACACTCCAACAGCACGTCAAATATTAAAAACCATTTGTCTCCATTCACTCCTATCAAACACGCTCACGCATGCCTGCTGGAAGTCCAAGTCCCTCGCACACAAAACCTCCTTTACCCCCTCCCTCCAACCTTTCCTAGGCCGACCCCTACCCTGCCTCCCTTCCACTACAGACTGATACACTCTTGAAGTCATTCTGTTTCGCTCCATTCTCTCCATGTCCGAACCACCTCAACAACCCTTCCTCAGCCCTCTGGACAACAGTTTTGGTAATCCCGCACCTCCTCCTAACTTCCAAACTACGAATTCTCTGCATTATATTCACACCACACATTGCCCTCAGACATGACATCTCCACTGCCTCCAGCCTTCTCCTCACTGCAACATTCATCACCCATGCTCACACCCATATAAGAGCATTGGTAAAACTATACTCCCATACATTCCCCTCTTTGCCTCCAAGGACAAAGCTCTTTGTCTCCACAGACTCCTAAGTGCACCGCTCACCCTTTTCCCCTCATCAATTCTATGATTCACCTCGTCTTTCATAGATCCATCTGCTGACACGTCCACTCCCAAATATCTGAATACATTCACCCCCTCCATACTCTCTCCCTCCAATCTGATATTCAATCTTTCATCACCTAATCTTTTTGTTATCCTCATAACCTTACTCTTTCCTGTATTCACTTTTAATTTTCTTCTTTTACATACCCTACCAAATTCATCCACCAACCTCTGCAACTTCTCTTCAGAATCTCCCAAGAGCACAGTGTCATCAGCAAAGAGCATGGGATGGGGTCCACCTCTGGTGTAAATTGTGGGACCCATAGCCACAGAGAAGTGGATAAAAAGGCTTCAAGGAATAATATTTGGATTTCTTCCTGAAGCCGTTTGAATATTCCACTTCCCCTACCACCCCATCTTTTCGTATTTTTTTTACCAATAGGAATATTTTGTTACATAATATGGTAATGAATATTTAAGAGATATATTGTTGATATAAAGGTGGCATATATGGTACACATTGTTATGTGTGTATCACTGATTATAAGGCGAAAATCTCCTCCAGCTCCTCAGAGCTGGGGCTTGTGCCCAAAATACAGCAGGCATTACCCCTTTGAACAGCCGCACTGAGCCGCTGGAACAGAAAACTAGCTGCCCTGGGATCCCTAGTTACCCTGATGAGTCCTTTTCCCAGCTCCTTAAGGAATTTTAATGCATTCTTTCCCCAAGAGCCAAGGATCTCTGAGCCTATGGGAACAAACATATAATGATTGGCAAGTTCTCCATATTTTCTAGACTTTTGGGATTCCCTGAAGCTGGCAGCTGCCCCTCCTTCCTCCCTGGTGTATTGGAGATAGGTATCAGCCAAGGTAGATGCACATGTATAGCCCCACACCACCTGTTTCCCATCTGTCCAGGCTTGAAGGGTGATACCATCTGGATGTTTCTGGCTGCCATCAGATCTGCATAGCTGGGGTGGCTCTCATACTGCTGGGCATTCGGCTGTTGTGAGGCTCCTCTTGATAATGTTATTAACCTCCTCATGTCTTGCAATCTTTCCCTCGGATTTACGGCACACAAGACCATGGTATCTGAATCGGTCTGCTGCTTCACTGCCACAAATACACCTGTGTTTGGCGAGAATAGGGGCAGCAAGTCGAAGGGCAACACCGATGCGGATGGTCTGTGGGTCGAGGCGTGTGCCAAGGCTGGAGTTGGGAACAGCCAACAGAAAGTTCCCTGCATGATGAGCTCTCACTGCCAGGAGGTGGGCCCTATCCTTCCCTGACACACTCTGAAGCATTGTTGAGGCTACATTTTCACTACTGGACCATCCCAGTGCGATTGTTTGTAGTTGTTGGGGGAAGCAGGTATGGTTTCAGAGCCCATTAGATTATCCCAGATCATGGCTCCGTCAATAAACTTTCGGTCCTGGATTCCAATCTTGTCTCTAAGATGTTCAGGGAGAATCGCTGCTACAAGCCCTCTGGATGCAATAATGAGGACAGAAAAGCAGGTAGCGCAATCTGTGATGACTTGCAGACACCAATGCCTCCTAGTCTGACTGGGAGCGTAGCTTGGTTCCACTGCCTGTCTTCTAGAGTAAGGTTAAGTACTTTCGTAAAAATCTGCCTCGAGATACTGTCATATTCGTGCAGTATAGGGTTATCATATGAAGGTGCACATCTTAGGAAATATGTCAACCTGGGCAGAGTCAAGCACTTTGTGAGAAGGTACAAGGCATCGTGGGTGTCAAGATTGCCTATTCGTTGTTCCATTCTCCTTAACTCTTCCAATTTCTTCCTGAGAATTGTGTCAATGGCATTGCTTCTCAGAGGTGCTCCTAGCAAGACACTGTTTGTGGGGGGAATGACTTCTGCTCCTGGTAGTTTTGATGAGACCCATTTTCTGTCTCCGTGTCATTACCTGTGTAAGATCGTGTAGGAGGGACTCCTTTGTACCTGGTAGTGTGCCATCATCTAGGAACCAGATGTTTAGCTCGCTGGTCAGTCTGACTGTGATTTCTCTAACTGCTGTACAGAAGAGAAATGGTGCAAAAGGATCTCCTTGTTGGACACCCTCTGATGATGTGATTTCATGCTCTCCAAAGAGAAGCATTGATTCCTTGCTATACCCAGCTGCAACAAAAGGGAAGTGACCAGGGAAATGTTCTTGTGCTGCTGCTAATACCACATCTCTTTTCAGGAGATTGAATGCATTCTTGAAATCTAATTTTACCACTGCATTGTCCTCAGGCAGGTTGTTGATATACACCCTTGTTGCATGAACTGCTGCTTCACTTCCTTGAGAGACCCCAAAGTCAAGCTGGTTTGGTTGAAGCTTCATGGCTGCCTGTGCACAAATACTTTGGACAGCAGCTTTGGATACGAGGTGGCGTAACGTGTTGCCTACTGCAATTGGTTGAATTCCTCCATCCTTCTTTTTAAGTGCACAAAGTGTTGCACCAAAAAAGAAAGGTCTAATTTCATCAGGAATCAGACCAGCCAAGAAATTGTTGACGAACCTTGTGATCTCTGAAAGCAGTGTCTCTGCAATTTCCCCAATAACTGGATTAACCATTTCCTTTTAATGCTGTGGCCTTATTCCAGTGTAACCCCCAGCAGAGCCCGATGGGAATGACATTATTGCTTTGTAAATGTCTGAGTCCTCCACAATCAATGGTTCCACAGTGGGGACAGAGGTGTTGGGACTGTTGGTGCCACTGGTTTCCCTGGCAGGGTGCTTTCCTCTAAGTGCTTCAGCCATGTCAGAATCCCTGGGAGCAACTGTATCTTCACTGGTAATAATTCTGATTGCCCCCACTGTGTTGCCCTCTTCAATTTTCTTGCTCACCTGGACTCTGACTTTTTCACTGTCATTGGAGTGAGTGGGGGTTCTACCTCTCCCTTTTTTATGTTGATGGGGAAGGCGAATGAGGTTATCAGCTCTAGGAAAATCTCTTAAGGATTTAATTATCATTGAGATTAGCCTCTTTCCCCTTCTTTCCGGCACAGCTAAGCAAACATTGCCACAAAAGTAGCAAGTTGTGCCATGCCTTGATGGTTGATGGAGCATTTAAGATAGTGGAACCATCGTTTATTTTTATCAGGAGATCTGTAAGTTTCCCAGCTGCGTGTGGACGGGCTGCTTTGGGAAAATGTGTGTGTCCTGGTACCTGTTGCTTTAATTGCCTCCAAGATATTGTCTGATGAGATGAGATCTGTTGGAGTGGGTTCAGGTGCCAGAGGTGGCTCTGGATCATCACTTTCCACAGGAGGACATCCTGAACCAGGGCAACTACCATGTTTGCGGAGGAAACCATTAGAGTTGAGACAACGAAGCTGTAAGCATGACCGACACTTGCCTCTCCTAGTATTGCCAGCCGTGCCATATCCCTGGCTGCTTGCTTCCTCCTGGTTGGCATCCATCTGCTAGACTAGACAATAGGAGTGGAGTATGACATGCTGGGTGGGTATGGTGGGTGGAAGGTAGTGAACTTGACCGTGGTGGTCTGGTGGAGTTTGAGGGGCTGGGAGGGGAAGGGGAAACTTCCCCTGGGAATTAGGTGGGGGAGGCGCAGGTTGTTGAGTGGGGTTATCCCGGGGAGTACAATACACATGGACTTGCACACTATATATTGTTCACACTGTCTTACAATACACACAACATTATTTGTTTCCCATGTACACTATGAACAATGTGGGTATGGGCACTGCTGAACCAATGTGTTCACTCACCATCTAGATACACACCGCACCTCTTCCACCCACCCCCGAGGAGTGGGGGAGGAAGCCCTGACTGGTCGCTCCCTCGTTAACATTAATCCCACATTGTTTTTCTGTAACATATGCCTTTAAGTAGTCCATGCATCGACACAATCATTTCTAAGTTTACTGGAAGCATGGTGCATGGTGCTGGAGATAGATGTTTTTATAAGAGCTTTTCGAGGTTTGTATATACGACAATCTTGGCCGGTAATTATACAGTGTAGGCCTTATTCTCCCCCACGTCCACTGGCCGTCTTCCCCACTACCACCTCTCACCAACATTCACAAACTGCACAACACTTCACACACACACACACACACACACACACACACACACACACACACACACACACACACACACACACACACACACACACACACACACACACACACGAAGTAAACAACAGGGTGAATGTGGACACACTGGCTGAGGTGGCAAGAAGAGCTCACTCGAGCAGAGCAAAGTTACTGGTAATGGGCGATTTCAACCACAGGGAGATCGACTGGGAAAACCTGGAGCCACATGGGGTCCCGAAACATGGAGAGCCAAGATGATGGATGTGGTACTTGAAAACCTCATGCATCAACATGTCAGGGACACAACCAGAGAGAGAGGGGAGGATGAGCCAGCAAGACTGGATCTTGTGTTCACCCTGAGCAGTTCAGACATTGAGGACATCATTTATGAGAGGCCCCTTGGAGCTAGCGATCATGTGGTTCTGAGTTTTGACTATATAGTAGAGTTACAAGTGGAGAAGGTAACAGGAACTGAAGGGGAAAGGCCAAACTATAAAAGGGGGGACTACACAGGTATGAGAAACTTCCTGCAGGAGGTTCAGTGGGATAGAGAAATGGTAGGAAAATCAGTAAACGAGATGATGGAATATGTGGCAACAAAGTGCAAGGAGGCAGAGGAAAGTTTTGTTCCCAAGGGAAACGGAAATAATAGGAAGACCAAAACGAGTCCTTGGTTTACCCGAAGGTGTAGGAAGGCAAAAACTAAGTGCAACAGAGAATGGAAAAGGTACAGGAGGCATAGGACCCAGGAAAACAAGGAGATTAGTAGAAGAGCCAGAAACGAGTATGCACAGATAAGGAGGGAGGCCCAGCGACAGTATGAAAACGACATAGCATCGAAAGTCAAATCTGACCCGAAACTGCTGTATAGCCACATTAGGAGGAAGACAACAGTCAAGGACCAGGTGATAAGGCTGAGGAAAGAAGGTGGAGAACTCACAAGAAACGATCAAGAGGTATGTGAGGAGCTCAACACGAGATTTAAGGAAGTATTTGCAGTAGAGACAGGAAGGACTCTGGGGGGACAGACCAGATGGGGACACCAGCAAGGAATACACCAACAAGTGTTGGACGACATACATACAGATGAGGAGGAGGTGAAGAAACTGCTAAGGGACATCGATACCTCAAAGGCAATGGGACCAGACAACATCTCCCCGTGGGTCCTTAGAGAGGGAGCAGATATGTTGTGCGTGCCACTTACCACAATCTTCAACACATCCCTGGAAACTGGGCAACTACCTGAGGTATGGAAGACGGCAAATGTAGTTCCCATTTTTAAAAAAGGAGACAGAAAAGAGGCACTAAACTATAGACCTGTGTCATTGACGTGTATAGTATGCAAAATTATGGAGAAGATTATCAGGAGGAGAGTGGTGGAGCACCTGGAACGGAACAGGAGTATAAATGCCAACCAGCACGGATTCACGGAAGGCAAATCCTGTGTCACAAACCTTCTGGAGTTTTATGATAAAATAACAGAAGTAAGACAAGAGAGAGAGGGGTGGGTTGATTGCATCTTCTTGGACTGCAAGAAGGCCTTTGACACAGTTCCTCACAAGAGATTAGTGCAGAAGCTAGAGCATCAGGCGCATATAACAGGAAGGGCACTGCAATGGATCAGAGAATACCTGACAGGGAGGCAACAACGAGTCATGGTACGTAATGATGTATCACAGTGGGCACCTGTGACGAGCGGGGTCCCACAGGGGTCGGTCCTAGGACCAGTGCTATTTTTGGTATATGTGAACGACATGACGGAAGGGTTAGACTCAGAAGTGTCCCTGTTTGCAGATGATGTGAAGTTAATGCGGAGAATTAAATCTGATGAGGACCAGGCAGGACTTCAAAGAGACCTGGACAGACTGGACACCTGGTCCAGCAAATGGCTTCTCGAATTTAATCCTGCCAAATGCAAAGTCATGAAGATGGGGGAGGGGCACAGAAGACCATAGACAGAGTATAGGCTAGGTGGCCAAAGACTGCAAACCTCACTCAAGGAGAAAGATCTTGGGGTGAGTATAACACCGAGCATGTCCCCGGAAGCACACATCAATCAGATAACTGCTGCAGCATATGGGCGCCTGGCAAACCTGAGAACAGCATTCCGATACCTTAGTAAGGAATCATTCAAGACACTGTACACCGTGTATGTCAGGCCCATACTGGAGTATGCAGCACCTGTTTGGAACCCGCACTTGATAAAGCACGTCAAGAAACTAGAGAAAGTACAAAGGTTTGCGACAAGGTTAGTTCCAGAGCTAAGGGGAATGTCCTATGAGGAAAGATTAAGGGAAATCGGCCTGACCACACTGGAGGACAGGAGGGTCAGGGGAGACATGATAACGACATATAAAATACTGCGTGGAATAGACAAGGTGGACAAAGACAGGATGTTCCAGGGAGGGGACACAGAAACAAGAGGCCACAATTGGAAGTTGAAGACACAAATGAGTCAGAGAGATAGTAGGAAGTATTTCTTCAGTCATAGAGTTGTAAGGCAGTGGAATAGCCTAGAAAATGACGTAGTGGAGGCAGGAACCATACACAGTTTTAAGACGAGGTTTGATAAAGCTCATGGAGCGGGGAGAGAGAGGGCCTAGTAGCAACCGGTGAAGAGGCGGGGCCAGGAGCTAGGACTCGACCCCTGCAACCACAAATAGGTGAGTACAAATAGGTGAGTACACACACACACACACACACACACACACACACACACACATATATATATATATATATATATATATATATATATATATATATATATATACATATATATATATATACATATATATATATATATTATATATATATATATATGTCGTGCCGAATATGTAAAACTGGTCAATTATCAAGAATGCATTTAAAATTAAGTCCTTTCTAAAATTTTCTCTTATACGTTTAAAGATATATTTTTTTCATTAATGTTAATGCAAAAAAAATATAATTTTGCACTAAAAGAATCTTAGAAAACTTACCTAACCTTATTATAACAAGAACAATTTATTTTAGCCTAACCCAACTATATATATTTTAGATTTGTTTACAATAATTTAATACTAAACAAACACAGTGAAATATATTTTTTTCGTTAGGTTCAGAATGATTTTGGCAAAATTATTGCATACATAAATTTTCACTTGTCCTATATGGAAAGATGAGCGTTGCTATTTAAGCCAAGATCGCAAATTCTGCCTATTCGGCACGACATATATATATATATATATATATATATATATATATATATATATATATATATATATATATATATATATATATATATATATATATATATATATATATATATATATATATATATATATATATATATATATATATATATATATATATTCACTAGATAATAGTTTAGAGGTACCATGAGAGGATGAACGGATACAGGGAAGGAAAATGTCCAGAAGCTGGACACAATACAACATCCATTCTAAGTTAAAAGCTGTGACAAAATTCAGTTGAATCAGAGGTTTTTGATCCGAAATGTTTGCAATGCATTCCAATGCTATGTTGGCAGCTGCACCACAACCTTGATGAATCCCACCTTAGATCCTCTTCAGCGGATACAGAAATGAATCGAGAACGTGTATTTACAGGGTCTTCGAAGTTATACACCTGAGTGTGTGAGATGCTTCTTCGTAGTGTTTATGATGAGGTAGAATGTAAAATTCTTGATCCGAGTTAAACGTGAGCTGCTTAGATACTTTAATATGCTGGTAATAGGTGCGGTACTTGATCCGAGATTTTGGTTAAGGTGGGGTTGCGATGTATTTTGAAACCTAGTCCGGTCTCCACTGATCTTGGGAAATATTAAAAAAATAGAGATGGAGTCACTGAGCTCTGATTGCTTCAATTTTTATTTTATAGCTGCAAACCATTTTATGTGTGATGGCGACTCCGTTGAAGATGATACCGTGTTTTTCTTTTTGTCATGTATTGAAATTAATCTGAACTTTGCAGTGAATATCTGTCCTGTCTTTTGTGTTCCATGATTCCTATCTGCAGTTTGACAGACAACTGACGTGACTGACAGCAATGAATTTCTGTGTTATTGGCAAATGTTGCTGCCCAAAGTTTGTTTGGATAAAACAATGTGATGTTGGTTACGTTCAGAAGTCTGTTTGTTAAGTTTTGCTTCACTGGCATCATAGCGAGTTGGTTACTGTAGGTCTCTTTTTAGATGAGATGAAAATGAGACACTCGTGAAACATTTGGCAATCTTCATTTAGGAAACATTTCGCCAGTCAGTGGCTTCTTCTAGTAGATTCCCTCCGACTCCAAGAGTCTTGCCGTATTTCATCGTAAAACTATGCGTGGATCATGCCTCTATTACACTTTCCAGACTGTTCCACTTAATAACAACTCATATGCTGTAGCATTAGTTCCTAGCATCCCCATGACTAATCTGAGTTTTCAACTTTTAGTTGTGCCCCCTTGATCCTGTATCCCGTCTCTGAAAAATTCTGCCCCTCTTCATCTCGTCAGTTCCACTCGATAATTTATACGTCATTATCAACTCCCTCCTAGCTCTCCTGTCTTCCATTGTCATCAGGCTGTTAACCTCTCTCTCTCTCTCTTGTGTGTGTGTACTCACCTAATTATGGTTGCAGGGACCGAGTCATAGCTCCTGGCCTCGCGACTTCACTGGTCGCCACTAAGTCCACTCTCTCCCTGCTCCATGAGCTGTATCATACCTCTACTTAAAGCTATGTATGGTACCTGCCTCCACTACCTCTATTTCCTGACAACCATGACTGAAGAATTACTTCCTGACATCCCTCTGACTCAGTTGAGTCGTCAACTTCGAAGTGTGACCTCTTGTTGCTGTGTCCCATCTCTGGAACATCCTGTCTCTGTCCAGCTTGTAAATTCCTCTCAGTCCCCCCTCTCTCTCTCTCCTGTCCTCTAGTGTCGTCAGGTCGATTTCCCTTAACCTCTCCTCGTAGGACATGCCCAGTAGCTCCGGAACTAGTCGTGTTGGAAACTTCTGCACCTTCTCTAATTTCCTGATATGCTTAACTAAGTGTGGGTTCCAGACTGGTGCTGCATACTACAATATGGGCCTGACGTACACGGTATACAGGGTCCTGAACGAATCGGAATGCTATTCTTAGGTTCAGTAGTCGCCCCTATGCTGCAGCAGTTATTTGATTGATGTGCACCTCAGATGTGCACGATACTATACACACTCCAATATCCGTTTCCTTGAGTGAGGTTTGTAGTCTTTGGCCCCCTAGACTTTTCTCTGTCTGTGGTCTTCTTTGCCCTTCCCCGATCTTCATGACTTTGCATTTTGGTGCGCTGAACTCCACGAGCCAGTTGCTGGACCAGGTCTGCGGCCGGTCCAAATCCCTCTGTAGTCCTCCCTTATCTTCCTCCGACTGAATTCTCCTCATTAATTTCTCATCGTCTGTAAATAGGGACGCTTCTGAGTCTATTTCTTCCGTCATGTCATTCACATATACCAGGAATAGCACCAGTCCTAGGACTGACCCCTGTGGAACTCCGCTCGTCACAGGCACCCACTCTGACACCTCATCACGTATCATGACTCGCTGCTGCCTTCCCGTTAGGTATTCTCTGATCTATAGCAACGCTTTCCTTGTTTTTCCTGCCTTGTCCTCTAGCTTTTACACTAGTCTCTTAAGTGGAAATTCGTCAAAAAACTTCTTACAGTCCAAGAAAACGCAATCTGCCCACCACTCTCTTTTGTTTTACTTCTGTCCTAACGGACATCTGGAGAAAGTATAAAGAACTTTCACGGCACACGTAAGTATGATAAGGGGAACGGTTGAAGGTCCTTGATCTGTATTCCCTGGAACGCAGGTGAGAGACATGATAATATACACTTGGAAGGTCCTGGAGGGATTAATACCAAACCTGCACACGAAAATCACTCCCTATGAAAGCAAATGACTTGACAGGAGATGCAACATTCCCCGGATGAAAAGCAGGGGCATCACAAGTACATTGAGAGACAACACAATTAGTGTCCAGGACCCAAGACTGTTCAACTGCCTCCCAGCATACATAAAGGGGATTACCAATAGACCCCTGGCTGTCTTCAGGAAGACACTGGACAGGCACCTAAAGTCAGTACCTGACCAACCGGGCTGTGGTTCGTACATTAGTTTGTGTGCGGCCAGCAGTAACAGCCTGGTTGATCTGACCCTGATCCACCATGAGGCTTGGTCTCAGGGGCGTTGACCCCTGAAACCCTCTCCAGGTAAACTCCAGGTTGTCATAGAACTCTAGTAGGTTTGGGATACAGGATTTCCTGTCTCTGAATCCGTGCTGGCTGTCGTTTATAAGTTCATTCCTTTCTAGGTTGTCCACCACTTTTCTTCTGATGATCTTCTCCATGACTTTGAATGTAGAATATAGAATATATGTCAGTGACATTGGTCTGTATGTGTGTTCCCCTTTTTTAAAAATTTGGTCTACATTTGCAGTTTTCCATACCTCAGGTAGCCGCCCTGATTCGATAAATGTGTTGAAGATTGTTGTTAGTGGTACACAGAGCACCTCTGCTCCTTCTCTCAGGACCCAAGATGAGATGTTATCCGGCCCCATCGCCTTTGAGATATCTAGTTCACTTAGCAGCCATTCACCTCCTCCTCGGTTGTATGTATCATGTCCAGCACTTGTTAGTGTATCTCGCCTCTCTGCCTTTCTGGAGTCCTTTCTGTCTCAACTGTGAATACTTCTTTGAATCTCATGTTGAGCTCCTCACAAACTTCAGGGTCGTTTCTTGTAAACTCCCTTCCTTCTTTCTTCAGTCTGATTTCCTGGTATTTAACCGTTGTTTTCTTCTTGAAGTGACTTTACAACAGCTTTTGGTCAGACTTGGCTTTCGCTGCTGTGTCATTATCATATTGTTGTTGGGCCTCCCTCCTTACCTGTGCATATTCATTTCTTACTCTTCGACTACTCTCCTTGTTCTGCTAGGTCATTTGCCGTTCATACTTCTTCCATTCTCTAGCACACTTGTATTTAGCCTCTCATACCTTTGGGTGAACCAAGGCTCTTCCTGGCCTTCTCATTATGTCTGTTACCCTTGGGTACAAATCTCTCCTCTGTTTCCTTGCATATTGTTGTCACATATTCCATCATCTCATTACTCTTTTCCCTTCCAGTTTTCTGTCCCACTGGACCTTGTGCAGGAAATTCCTCGTGCTTGTGTAGTTCCCTCTCTTGTAATTTGGCTTCATGCTTCCTGCCCTTCCTGCCTCCCTCTCCACTTGTAACTCTATTATGTATTCGAAGTTTAGAACCACGTGATCACTCATATGTGATGTCCTCAACATCTGCACTGTTCAAGATAAATGCTAGGTCCAGTCTTTCCGGTTCATCCTCTCCTCTCTGGTAGTATCCCTAACGTGTTGATGCATGAGGTTTTCCAGTACCACCTCCAGCATCTTAGCCCTAAAAGGTTTCTGGGCTCCCCCATGTGGTTCCAGATTTTCCCAGTCGATTTCGTTGCGATTGAAGTCACCCACAATCAGTAACTTTGCCCTGCCCACATAGGCCCTTCTGGCAACTTCAGCCAGTGTGTCAACCATCTCTCTGTTACTCTCATCATATTCTTGTCTTGGCCTGCTGCTATTCTGTGATGGGTTATACATCACTGCAATCACCAGCTTGGGGTATCCAATTGGAAGTCTTCCTATTATGTAGTCCCTTGCTTCTCCTCCATCTCTTTCCAGCTCCTGAAAATCCCACTGGTTTTTGATGAGCATTTCCATTTCTCCTATTCTTTCTGTCTTTTCTCAGGGTCTGATATCCGGTTGGAAAGATGGCATTTGTTATCATTCCTGAGACCTTGGTTTCTGTGAGAGCTATGATGTCTGGTGATGCCTCTGTGATTCTTTCGTGCCACTCCTCCCGCTCATTCATTTTACAATCAGCATTGGTGTACCATACCTTCAGTTTCCTGTCCAACACAGTATTCCAGGGGTTTGTGGGGGTGGGGGTGGGTGTGGGGGTGGGGGTGGGGGTGGGGGTGGGGGTGGGGGTGGGGGTTTGGATGGGGATGGGGTGGAGGTGTTTGTGGGGGTTCAGGAAGGGTGCTATTGGGATTCTACTGCGTATTGTGGGGTAGGGATTGTGAGTGTGGGATGTGTGTTTGTCTGCGTGTGTTGGTGCACTCTGTTCCACTCGACTCTGTTTGTTCTCTATAGAGTCTGGCCTTGTCTCTCTTTTGTGAATATGTGTGTGTGTGTGTGTGTGTGTGTGTGTGTGTGTGTGTGTGTGTGTGTGTGTGTGTGTGTGTGTGTGTGTGTGTGTACTCACCTAGTTGAGGTTGCAGGGGTCGAGTCCAAGCTCCTGGCTTTGGTTTGCACATGGTCTCAGTTGGTGTGCACGTGGTCTCAGTTGCTGTTCATGTTGTCTCAGTTGGTGTGCACGTGGTCTTAGTTGGTGTGCACGTGGTCTTAGTTGGTGTGCACGTGGTCTTAGATGGTGTGCACGTGATCTTAGTTGGTGTGCACGTGGTCTTAGTTGGTGTGCACGTGATCTTAGTTGGTGTGCACGTGATCTTAGTTGGTGTGCACGTGATCTTAGTTGGTGTGCAAGTGATCTTAGTTGGTGTGCACGTGATCTTAGTTGATGTGCACGTGATCTTAGTTGGTGTGCACGTGATCTTAGTTGGTGTGCACGTGATGTTAGTTGGTGTGCACGTGATCTTAGTTCGTGTGCACGTGATCTTAATTGGTGTGCACGTGATCTTAATTGATGTGCATGTGATCTTAGTTGGTGTGCACGTGGTCTTAGTTCGTGTGCACGTGATCTTACTTGGTGTGCACGCGATCTTAGTTGGTGTGCACGTGATCTTAGTTGGTGTGCACGTGATCTTAGTTGGTGTGCACGTGGTCTTAGTTGGTGTGCACGTGATCTTAGTTGGTGTGCACGTGATGTTAGTTGGTGTGCACGTGATGTTAGTTGGTGTGCACGTGATGTTAGTTGGTGTGCACGTGATCTTAGTTGGTGTGCACGTGATGTTAGTTGGTGTGCACGTGATGTTAGTTGGTGTGCACGTGATCTTAGTTGGTGTGCACGTGATGTTAGTTGGTGTGCACGTGATCCTAGTTGGTGTGCACGTGATGTTAGTTAGTGTGCACGTGATCTTAGTTGGTGTGCACGTGGTCTTAGTTGGTGTGCACTTGATCTTAGTTGGTGTGCACATGATCTTAGTTGGTGTGCACGTGATCTTAGTTGGTGTGCACGTGATCTTAATTGGTGTGCACGTGATCTTAGTTGGTATGCACGTGATCTTAGTTGGTGTGCACGTGATCTTAGTTGGTGTGCACGTGATCTTAGTTGGTGTGCACGTGATCTTAGTTGGTGTGCACGTGGTCTTAGTTGGTGTGCAAGTGATCTTAGTTGGTGTGCACGTGATCTTAGTTGGTGTGCACGTGATCTTAGTTGGTGTGCACGTGGTCTTAGTTGGTGAGCACGTGATCTTAATTGGTGTGCACGTGGTCTTAGTTGGTGTGCACGTGATCATAATTGATGAGCACGTGATCTTAGTTGGTGTGCACGTGGTCTTAGTTTGTGTGCACGTGATCTTAGTTGGTGTGCACGTGATCTTAGTTGGTGTGCACGTGATCTTAGTTGGTGTGCACGTGATCTTAGTTGGTGTGCACGTGGTCTTAGTTGGTGTGCACGTGATCTTAGTTGGTGTGCACGTGATGTTAGTTGTGTGCACGTGATGTTAGTTGGTGTGCACGTGATTTTAGTTGGTGTGCACGTGATCTTAGTTGGTGTGCACGTGATCTTAGTTGGTGTGCACGTGATCTTAGTTGGTGTGAACGTGGTCTTGGTGTGCACGTGATGTTAGTTGGTGTGCACGTGATGTTAGTTGGTGTGCACGTGATCTTAGTTGGTGTGCACGTGATGTTAGTTGGTGTGCACGTGATCTTAGTTGGTGTGCACATGATCTTAGTTGGTGTGCACTTGATCTTAGTTGGTGTGCACATGATCTTAGTTGGTGTGCACGTGATCTTAGTTGGTGTGCACGTGATTTTAATTGGTGTGCACGTGATCTTAGTTGGTGTGCACGTGATCTTAGTTTGTGTGCACGTGATCTTAGTTGGTGTGCACGTGGTCTTAGTTGGTGTGCACGTGATCTTAGTTGGTGTGCACGTGATGTTAGTTGGTGAGCACGTGATCTTAATTGGTGTGCACGTGATCTTAGTTTGTGTGCACGTGATGTTAGTTGGTGTGCACGTGATCTTAGTTGGTGTGCACATGATCTTAGTTGGTGTGCACGTGATCTTAGTTGGTGTGCACGTGGTTTTAGTTGGTGTGCACGTGATCTTAGTTGGTGTTCACGTGGTCTTAGTTGGTGTGCACGTGGTCACAGTTCACGTTCCTGAGTGGTACATCTTCCCACGTCCCTGAGTGGTACGTGTTCCCACGTCCCTGAGTGGTACGACTTCCCACGTCCCTGAGTGGTACGCCATCCCACGTCCCTGAGTGGTACATCTTCCCTCGTCCCTGAGTGGTACGCCATCCCACGTCCCTGAGTGGTACGTGTTCCCACGTCCCTGAGTGGTACGTCTTCCCACGTCCCTGAGTGGTACATCTTCCCTCGTCTCTGAGTGGTACGTCTTCCCACGTCCCTGAGTGGTACGTCTTCCCGCGTCCCTGAGTGGTACATCTTCCCACGTCCCTGAGTGGTACGTCTTCCCACGTCACTGAGTGGTACATCTTCCCACGACCCTGAGTGGTACGTCTTTCCACGTCCCTGAGTTATACATCTTCCCTCGTCCCTGAGTGGTACGCCATCCCATGTCCCTGAGTGGTACGTCTTCCCACGTCCCTGAGTGGTACGTCTTCCCACGTCCCTGAGTGGTACATCTTCCCATGTCTCTGAGTGGTACGTCTTCCAACGTCCCTGAGTGGTACATCTTCCCACGTCCCTGAGTGGTACGTCTTTCCACGTCCCTGAGTGGTACATCTTCCCTCGTCCCTGAGTGGTACGCCATCCCATGTCCCTGAGTGGTACGTCTTCCCACGTCCCTGAGTGGTACGTCTTCCCACGTCCCTGAGTGGTACATCTTCCCACGTCTCTGAGTGGTACGTCTTCCCACGTAACTGAGTGGTACGTCTTCCCGCGTCCCTGAGTGGTACATCTTCCCACGTCCCTGAGTGGTACGCCTTCCCACGTCCCTGAGTGGTACGCCTTCCCACGTCACTGAGTGGTACGTCTTCCCACGTCCCTGAGTGGTACGTCTTTCCACGTCCCTGAGTGGTACGTCTTCCAACGTCCCTGAGTGGTACATCTTCCCACGTCCCTGAGTGGTACGTCTTTCCACGTCCCTGAGTGGTACGTCTTCCAACGTCCCTGAGTGGTACATCTTCCCACGTCCCTGAGTGGTACATCTTCCCACGTCCCTGAGTGGTACGTCTTACCACGTCTTGATATGACACATCTTCCCACGTCCTTGAGTGGTACGTGTTCCACGTCCCTGAAAGGTACGTGTTACACGTCCTTGAATGGTATGTGTCCCACGTCCCTGAATGGTACGTGTTCCACGTCAATGAGTCTTCCCACGTCCCTGGAGTGGTACATCCTCCCACGTCCCTGATTGGTACGTGTTCCACGTCCCTGAGTGTAACATCTTCCCATGTCCCTGCCGTGATACATCTGGCCATCAGACTCCACGCACGCACGCATGCACGCACGCTCGCACTCACGCACGCACGCACGCACGCACGCACTCACGCACGCACGCACGCAGGCATGCACGCACGCACGCACACACGCATGCACGCACGCACTCACTCACTCACGCACGCACGCACGCGCGCACTCACTCACTCACGCACGAACGCACGCACGCACGGACTCACGCACGCACGGACTCACGCACGCACGGACTCACGCACGCACGCACGCACGCACGCACTCACTCACGCACGCACGCACTCACTCACGCACGCACGGACTCACGCACGCACGCACGCACGCACGCACTCACGCACGCACGCGTACACACGACTATGACACGGCTTTATATTTGGAAGGTTTACGAGACGTGACGTAAATAGTTGTTTAACAAGTACAATGTTGGTGGTGACGAGACTAGTAGCGTCGTTAACAAGACTGCGAGGGAGGGTAGTATGTAGGGAGGGAGGCAGGGAGGCAGGGAGGCAGGGAGGGAGGCAGGGAGAGAGGCAGGAAACGACGGAGGGAGGGAGGCAGGGAGAGAGGCAGGGATAGAGGCAGGGAGAGAGGCAGGAAGAGAGGAAGAGAAGGAGGCAGGGAGGAGGGAGGGAGAGAGGCAGGAAGAGAGGAAGGGAGGGAGGCAGGGAGAGAGACAGGGAGAGTGGCAGGGAGAAAGGCAGGGAGAGAGGCAGGAAAACAGGAAGGGAGGGAGGCAGGGAGAGAGGCAGGAATAGAGGCAGGAAGAGAGGCAGGGAGGGAGGCAGGGAGAGAGGCAGGGAGAGAGGCAGGGAGAGAGACAGGAAGAGAGGCAGGAAGAGAGGAAGGGAGGTGTGAAAATTTGTGTGGACTGCCTCCAAGTGAGTCACCTACCCTGGCAAACTCTGTTGACACCGAGCTCTGAGGTGGGTACCTCAGCCTCACAAGTGGCTTATAGGACCGATTTTCACAAATGATTGCTATTGCAAGAAACCTCGCCTGCATGCACGTATAAAGGACTAACTTACTTGGTGTTGCAGCATATATCCTGATCTTCACTTCCCTAAGCTAGCCTTAGCCCCTTTGGACTCCCCCTCAGAAACCACGTGCAACCGGGAGCATTAATTCCTGCAATATTCAATTGTAATTAGTGTCCTGCCTGCACCTCAGAAATTCCTATATCCAAGAGGGTATGTATCCCCTAGTATGACTATGCAGACTCAGACACTAGCTTCTAGACTGCTCTGAGACACTGGTACTTACTGGGTATGCTCAACCTGTTGCATCCGGGCCCACAGTTAAAACTCACTCACGATCTCCCAAGACACTGGCCAGTAATCTACGAGAAAAAAAGTGAAGGTCTTGTCTTACTGTATGGGCCTGACGGAGGAGGTCATCTACGGTACATCGAGGTGCCTCTACCAGATTTCCCCAGGTCTCAAATGTGAAGACACGTGGGGGCGCCGTCTGCTGATCGTGGCACGTCTTGTCCAGTTGGTGTCTGTCTTAAGAAGAACGAGCTGGTCCCTCTTCCAGACCCTCGTCTCATCGTTCAAACTAGGGCTGCCAGTTCTCCCTAGCTAACTTATCCTAGTGTTTGCCTACATTATCGGCCTATTACTACCTATGTTAAGGTCTTAGGTCTACATTATCATTATCTACAGATGCCTTAGTAAACCTTAGTAAAACTACCTACTCCTTCCCTGAAGAGTAAATCTATAAATTAAATACATGCCTACCAAAAATCCATCGCGGACAAGAGAATGCTTCCCTGTTTGGGTGGGGTATAAGGGCCATCCAGCCCAGCCGTCCCGTACGGCCATACTGGATCTGTCCTGTGGAACTTTAGGGACCAAATAAATTTCCACAGGAGGGAGGTAGGGAGAGGGAGGGAGAGAGGCAGGGAGAGAGCCAGGAAGAGAGGAAGGGAGGGAGGCAGGGAGGAGGGAGGGAGAGAGGTAGGAAGATAGAAAGGGAGGGAGGCAGGGAGAGAGGCTGGGACAGAGGAAGGGAGAGAGGTAGGAAGAGAGAAAGGGAGTCAGGTAGGGAGAGAGGCAGAGAGAGAGGCAGTGATAGAGGCAGGAAGAGAGGCAGGGAGAGGCAGGGAAGAAGGCAGAGAGAGAGGGAGGGAGAGAGGCAGGGAGAGAGGCAGGAAGAGAGGAAAGGACGGAGGCAGGGAGAGAGGCAGGGACGGAGGCAGGGAGAGAGGCAGGGAGGGAGAGACAAGCAGGATGTGAAGGAGAGAGGCAGCGAGAGACGCAGCGAGAAAGGCATAGAGGAAGGAACAAGGAGGAAAGGAGGGAAGGCCTAAGGAGGGAGTGGGAGAAATGGGGCAGGGTTGTGGAGAGGAGGGTTGTGGAGAGGAGGGTTGTGGAGAGGAGGGCTGTGGAGAGGAGGGTTGTGAAGAGGAGGGTTGTGGAGAGGAGGGTTGTGGAGAGGAGGGTAGTGGAGAGGAGGGTTGTGGAGAGGAGGGTTGAGGAGAGGAAGGTTGTGGAGTGGAGGGTTGTGGAGAGGAGGGTTGTGGAGAGGAGGGTTGTGGAGAGGAGGGTTGTGGAGAGGAAGGTTATGGAGAGGAAGGTTATGGAGAGGAGGGTTGTGGAAAGGATGCTTGTGAAGTGGAGGGTTGTGGAGAGACAGGATGTGGAGTGGAGGGTTGTGGAGTGGAGGGTTGTGGAGAAGATGGCTGTGGAGTGGAGGGTTGTGGAGAGAAGAGTTGTGGAAGGGAAAGTTGTGGAGAGGAGGGTTGTGGAGTGGAGGGTTGTGGCGATGATGGTTGTGGAGTGGAGGGTTGTGGAGTGCAGAGTTGTGGAGAGGATGGCTGTTGAGTGGAGGGTTGTGGAGAGTAGGGTTGTCGAAGGGAGGGTTGTGGAGAGGAGGCTTGTGGAGTGGAGGGTTGTGGAAAGGAGGGTTGTGGAGATGAGGGTTGTGGGGAGGAGAGATGTAGAGAGACGTGATGTGGAGAGGAGGGTTGTGGATAGAAGGGGTGTGGAGAGGAGGGTTGTGGAGAGGAGGGTTGTGGAGTGGAGGGTTGTGGAGAGGAAGGTTGTGGAGAGAAGGGTTGTAGAGAGAAGGGATGTGGAGAGGAGGGTTGTGGAGAGAAGGGATGTGGGGAGGAGGGTTGTGGAGTGGAGGGTTGTGAAGTGGAGGGATGTGGAGTGGAAGGTTGTGGAGAGGAGGGTTGTGGAGAGGAGGGTTGTGGAGAGGAAGATTGTGGAGAGAAGAGTTGTGGAAGGGAAAGTTGTGGAGAGGAGGGTTGTGGAGTGGAGGGTTGTGGCGATGATGGTTGTGGAGTGGAGGGTTGTGGAGTGCAGAGTTGTGGAGAGGATGGTTGTTGAGTGGAGGGTTGTGGAGAGTAGGGTTGTCGAAGAGAGGGTTGTGGAGAGGAGGTTTGTGGAGTGGAGGGTTGTGGAAAGGAAGGTTGTGGAGATGAGGGTTGTGGGGAGGAGAGATGTAGAGAGACGTGATGTGGAGAGGAGGGTTGTGGATAGAAGGGATGTGGAGAGGAGGGTTGTGGAGAGGAGGGTTGTGGAGTGGAGGGTTGTGGAGAGGAAGGTTGTGGAGAGGAAGGTTGTGGAGAGGAGCGTTGTGGAGAGAAGGGATGTGGAGAGGAGGGTTGTGGAGTGGAGGGTTGTGAAGTGGAGGGTTGTGGAGAGGAAGGTTGTGGAGAGGAGGGTTGTGGAGAGGAGGGTTGTGGAGAGGAAGGTTGTGGAGAGAAGGGATGTGGAGAGGAAGGTTGTAGAGAGGAAGGCTGCTGAGAGGAGTGTTGTAGAGAGAAGGGATGTGGAGAGGAGGGTTGTGGAGAGAAGGGATGTGGAGAGGAGGGTTGTGGAGAGGAGGGTTGTGGAGAGGAAGGTTGTGGAGTGGACGGTTGTGAAGATGAAGGTTGTGGAGAGGAGCGTTGTGGAGTGGAGGGTTGTGGAGAGAAGGGATGTGGAGTGGAGGATTGTGGAGTGGAGGGCTGTAGAGAGGATGGTTGTGGAGTGGAGGGTTGTGGAGAGAAGGGTTCTGGATGGGAGGGTTGTGAAGAGGATGGTTGTGGAGTGGAGGGTTGTGGCGAGGATGGTTGTGGAGTGGAGGGTTGTGGAGAGAAGGAATGTGGAGTGGAGGGTTGTGGAGTGCAGGGTTGTGGAGAGGATGGTTGTGGAGTGGAGGGTTGTGGAAGGGAGGGTTGCGGAGAGGAGGGTTGTGGAGAGGAGGGTTGTAGAGAGAAGTGATGTGGAGGGGAGGGTTGTGGAGAGAAGGGATGTGGAGAGGAGGGTTGTGGAGAGGAGGTTTGTGGAGTGGAGGGTTGTGGAGAGGAAGGTTGTGGAGAGGAGGGTTGTAGAGAGAAGGGATGTGGAGAGGAGGGTTGTGGAGAGAAAGGATGTGAAGAGATGGGTTGTGGAGTGGAGGGTTGTGGAGTGGAGGGTTATGGAGTGGAGGGTTGTGGAGAGGAAGGTTGTCGAGAGGAGGGTTGTGGAGAAAAGGGTTGTGGAGAGGAGGGTTGTGGAGTGGAGGGATGTGGAGTGGAGGGTTGTGGAGAGAAAGGTTGTGGAGAGGAGGGTTGTGGAGAAAAGGGTTGTGGAGAGGAGGGTTGTGGAAAGGAGAGTTGTGGAGAGGAGGGTTGTGGAGTGGAGGGTTGTGGAGTGGAGGGTTATGGAGTGGAGGGTTGTGGAGAGGAAGGTTGTCGAGAGGAGGGTTGTGGAGAAAAGGGTTGTGGAGAGGAGGGTTGTGAAGAGGAGTGCTGTGGAGAGGAGGGTTGTGGAGAGGAAGGTTGTGGAGAGGAGGGTTGTGGAGAAAAGGGTTGTGGAGAGGAGGGTTGTGGAGTGGAGGGATGTGGAGTGGAGGGTTGTGGAGAGAAAGGTTGTGGAGAGGAGGGTTGTGGAGAAAATGGTTGTGGAGAGGAGGGTTGTGGAAAGGAGAGTTGTGGAGAGGAGGGTTGTGGAAAGGAGGGTTGTGGAGAGGAGGGTTGTGGAGAGGAGGGTTGTAGAGAGAAGTGATGTGGAGGGGAGGGTTGTGGAGAGAAGGGATGTGGAGAGGAAGGTTGTGGAGAGGAGGGTTGTGGAGAAAAGGGTTGTGGAGAGGAGGGTTGTGGAGTGGAGGGATGTGGAGTGGAGGGTTGTGGAGAGAAGGGTTGTGGAGAGGAGGGTTGTGGAGAAAAGGGTTGTGGAGAGGAGGGTTGTGGAAAGGAGAGTTGTGGAGAGGAGGGTTGTGGAAAGGAGGGTTGTGGAGAGGAGGGTTGTGGAGAAAAGGGTTGTGGAGAGGAGGGTTGTGGAAAGGAGGGTTGTGGAGAGGAGGGTTGTGGAAAGGAGGGTTGTGGAGAGGAGGGTTGTGGAGAGGAGGGTTGTGGAGAAAAGGGTTGTGGAGAAAAGGGTTGTGGAGAGGAGGGTTGCGGAGAGGAGGGTTGTGGAAAGGAGGGTTATGGAGAGGAGGGTTGTGGAGTGGAGGGTTGTGGAGTGGAGGGTTGTGGAGTGGAGGGTTGTGAAAAGGAGGGGTGTGGAGAGGAGGGTTGTGGAGATGAGGGTTGTGGAGTGGAGGGTTGTGGAGTGGAGGGTTGTGGAGAGGAAGGTTGTGGAGGGAATGAGGGTTGTGGCTGGAAGGAGGGTTGTGGAGGGAATGAGGGTTGTGGCTGGAAGGAGGGTTGTGGAGGGAAGGAGGGTTGTGGCTGGAAGGAGGGTTGTGGAGGGAAGGAGGGTTGTGGCTGGAAGGAGGGTTGTGGAGCGATGGAGGGTTGTGGCTGGAAGGAGGGTTGTGGAGGGTAAGAGGGGTAATGGAGGGAAGGAGAGTTATGGAAGGGTGGTACAGTTTTAAAGAAGTTTTTCTTATGCATAACATGCCTTTTTTTAATAATTATTTTGTGCCCGCAGGAGTTAAGAAGTTAACATGGAGGTCAGGGGTAATAAAATACCTTGTCTACGGGTATGTATGAAGTTATTCAAAAACAGGTCACCCTCAGCCCCCATGCTCCCTGAACTACACTGAATGTTAAACAGGTGATTAATACTTTAGGTTTGATTACCAGGAAAGGTAAATAAACTCATTTTTGTAATAGTAAAAATGTACACAACACAAATCCTGCCTTCTTCACATTTCAAATATTGTAAAATTGATCACTAGTACTCTGCTACTAGTTAAAGTTGGGTCATATAAAATACACATCCACAGCAGTAGATCTCCACGACCCACAAAGGTCCCATATAAATACCAGTCGGCCCAGTGACGGGGCCCACTTAAGAGTATAAAATATTCGCCAGAAACAACCCATGGCTTAAACACACAACATACACTACTAAAACACACAACATACACTACTTAAACACACAACATACACTACTAAAACACACAACATACACTACTAAAACACACAACATACACTACTTAAACACACAACATACACTACTAAAACACACAACAAACACTACTTAAACACACAACATACACTACTAAAACACACAACATACACTACTAAAACACACAACACACACTACTTAAACACACAACATACACTACTAAAACACACAACACACACTACTTAAACACACAACATACACTACTAAAACACACAACACACACTACTTAAACACACAACATACACTACTAAAACACACAACACACACTACTTAAACACACAACATACACTACTAAAACACACAACATACACTACTAAAACACACAACACACACTACTTAAACACACAACATACACTACTTAAAAGCACAACATACACTACTAAAACACACAACACACACTACTTAAACACACAACATACACTACTAAAACACACAACATACACTACTAAAACACACAACACACACTACTTAAACACACAACATACACTACTAAAACACACAACAAACACTACTTAAACACACAACATACACTACTAAAACACACAACATACACTACTAAAACACACAACACACACTACTTAAACACACAACATACACTACTAAAACACACAACATACACTACTAAAACACACAACATACACTACTAAAACACACAACACACACTACTTAAACACACAACACACACTACTAAAACACACAACACACACTACTTAAACACACAACATACACTACTTAAAAACACAACATACACTACTAAAACACACAACACACTACTTAAACACACAACATACACTACTAAAACACACAACATACACTACTTAAACACACAACATACACTACTAAAACACACAACATACACTACTCAAACACACAACATACACTACTAAAACACACAACACACACTACTTAAACACACAACATACACTACTAAAACACACAACACACACTACTTAAACACACAACATACACTACTTAAACACACAACATACACTACTAAAACACACAACATACACTACTTAAACACACAACATACACTACTAAAACACACAACATACACTACTTAAACACACAACATACACTACTAAAACACACAACACACACTACTTAAACACACAACATACACTACTAAAACACACAACACACACTACTTAAACACACAACATACACTACTAAAACACACAACACACACTACTTAAACACACAACATACACTACTAAAACACACAACATACACTACTAAAACACACAACATACACTACTTAAACACACAACATACACTACTAAAACACACAACATACACTACTTAAACACACAACATACACTACTAAAACACACAACACACACTACTTAAACACACAACATACACTACTAAAACACACAACATACACTACTAAAACACACAACATACACTACTAAAACACACAACATACACTACTAAAACACACAACATACACTACTAAAACACACAACATACACTACTTAAACACACAACATACACTACTAAAACACACAACATACACTACTTAAACACACAACATACACTACTAAAACACACAACACACACTACTTAAACACACAACATACACTACTAAAACACACAACATACACTACTAAAACACACAACACACACTACTTAAACACACAACATACACTACTAAAACACACAACATACACTACTAAAACACACAACACACACTACTTAAACACACAACATACACTACTAAAACACACAACATACACTACTAAAACACACAACATACACTACTTAAACACACAACATACACTACTTAAACACACAACATACACTACTTAAACACACAACATACACTACTTAAACACACAACATACACTACTTAAACACACAACATACACTACTAAAACACACAACACACACTACTTAAACACACAACATACACTACTAAAACACACAACATACACTACTTAAACACACAATATACACTACTAAAACACACACCATACACAACTTAAACACACAACATACACTACTAAAACACACAACATACACTACTTAAACACACAATATACACTACTAAAACACACACCATACACAACTTAAACACACAACATACACTACTAAAACACACAACATACACTACTTAAACACACAATATACACTACTAAAACACACACCATACACAACTTAAACACACAACATACACTACTTAAACACAACACACACTACTTAAACACAACACACACTACTTAAACACACAACACACACTACTTAAACACAACACACACTACTTAAACACACAACACACACTACTTAAACACAACACACACTACTTAAACACAACACACACTGTGCAAGAAAGGTATAAAATACCGACAATATGAAAGTTAAGACACATGTGCAACATCTGGATATCTTTATTGTAGTAGACGTTTCGCCATCCAGTGGCTTTATCAATACAGATTCTAGGACATAATAGGAAGACAGTAGAACTATATACAAAAGATGAGGTAATCAGTCCCTCGGCCTTGGAGTTAGTGTTCACAGCATCGTGAACACTAACTCCAAGGCCGAGGGACTGATTACCTCATCTTTTGTATATAGTTCTACTGTCTTCCTATTATGTCCTAGAATCTGTATTGATAAAGCCACTGGATGGCGAAACGTCTACTACAATAAAGATATCCAGATGTTGCACATGTGTCTTAACTTTCACAACACACACTACTTAAACACACAACACACACTACTTAAACACAACACACACTACTTAAACACAACACACACTACTTAAACACACAACACACACTACTTAAACACAACACACACTACTTAAACACAACACACACTACTTAAACACAACACACACTACTTAAACACACAACACACACTACTTAAACACAACACACACTACTTAAACACACAACACACACTACTTAAACACAACACACACTACTTAAACACAACACACACTACTTAAACACACAACACACACTACTTAAACACAACACACACTACTTAAACACAACACACACTACTTAAACACAACACACACTACTTAAACACACAACACACACTACTTAAACACAACACACACTACTTAAACACACAACACACACTACTTAAACACAACACACACTACTTAAACACAACACACACTACTTAAACACACAACACACACTACTTAAACACAACACACACTACTTAAACACAACACACACTACTTAAACACACAACACACTACTTAAACACAACACACACTACTTAAACACAACACACACTACTTAAACACACAACACACACTACTTAAACACAACACACACTACTTAAACACAACACACACTACTTAAACACAACACACACTACTTAAACACACAACACACACTACTTAAACACAACACACACTACTTAAACACACAACACACACTACTTAAACACAACACACACTACTTAAACACAACACACACTACTTAAACACAACACACACTACTTAAACACAACACACACTACTTAAACACACAACACACACTACTTAAACACAACACACACTACTTAAACACACAACACACACTACTTAAACACAACACACACTACTTAAACACACAACAGACACTACTTAAACACAACACACACTACTTAAACACAACACACACTACTTAAACACAACACACACTACTTAAACACAACACACACTACTTAAACACACAACACACACTACTTAAACACAACACACACTACTTAAACACAACACACACTACTTAAACACAACACACACTACTTAAACACACAACACACACTACTTAAACACAACACACACTACTTAAACACACAACACACACTACTTAAACACAACACACACTACTTAAACACACAACATACACTACTTAAACACAACACACACTACTTAAACACAACACACACTACTTAAACACACAACACACACTACTTAAACACACAACATACACAACTTAAACACACAACATACACTACTTAAACACACAACATACACTACTTAAACACACAACATACACAACTTAAACACACAACATACACTACTTAAACACACAACATACACTACTTAAACACACAACATACACTACTAAAACACACAACACACACTACTTAAACACACAACATACACTACTAAAACACACAACACACACTACTTAAACACACAACATACACTACTAAAACACACAACATACACTACTTAAACACACAACATACACTACTTAAACACACAACATACACTACTTAAACACACAACATACACTACTAAAACACACAACACACACTACTTAAACACACAACATACACTACTAAAACACACAACATACACTACTTAAACACACACCATACACTACTTAAACACACACCACACACTACTTAAACACACATCATACACTACTTAAACACACAACATACACTACTTAAACACACATCATACACAACTTAAACACACACCATACACTACTTAAATACATAACATACACTACTTAAACACACATCATACACAACTTAAACACACACCATGCACTACTTAAACACACACCATACACTACTTAACACACACCATACACTACTTAAACACACAACATACACTACTTAAACACACACCATACACTACTTAAACACACACCACACACTACTTAAACACACACCATACACTACTTAAACACACACCACACACTACTTAAACACACACCACACACTACTTAAACACACACCATGCGCTACTTAAACACACATCATACACAACTTAAACACACACCATACACTACTTAAACACACACCACACACTACTTAAACACACACCATGCGCTACTTAAACACACAACATACACTACTTAAACACACATCATACACAACTTAAACACACACCATACACTACTTAAATACATAACATACACTACTTAAACACACACCACACACTACTTAAACACACATCATACACAACTTAAACACACACCATACACTACTTAAACACACACCACACACTACTTAAACACACACCATACACTACTTAAACACACACCACACACTACTTAAACACACACCATGCGCTACTTAAACACACCTCTGGGAGAAACAGTATATAACACAGGAGGGAAAAATATCAGACTCCAAAACCTGGGTAGTCACATACAAATATTGTTGGCGGAACTATGATCATAAAAAAAATAACACGTGGGACCTGGGAGTGATAATGTCGGAGGATCTCACTTGCAAAGACCACAACTATGTATTTACTACAATTGCTAGAAAAATGAGAGGATGGATAATGAAACACTTCAAAACTAGGGAAGCCAAGCCCATGATGATTCTTTTCAAATCACTTGTTCTCTCTAGGCTGGAATATTCCTGTACACTAACGGCTCCTTTCAAGGCAGGCGACACTGCTGACCTGGTGAATGTACAGAGAACCTTCATGGCACGCGTAAGTACGATAAAGCACTTAAATTACTGGGAACGGTTGAAGTTCCTGGATTTGTATTCCCTGGAACTCAAGCGAGAAAGATACATGGTAATATACCTGGAATATCCTACAAGGATTAGTACCAAACCTGCACACGAAAATCACTCCCTATTAATCCAAAAGACTCAGCAAGAGGTGCCACATCTCCCCATGAAAGCAGCTGGGTGTGAGAAAACACAGTAAGTGTCAAGGGCCAGAGACTGTTCAACTGCCTCCCAGCATACATAAGAGGGATTTACCAATACACCCCTGGCTGTCTTCAAGAAGGTGTCAGGCAGGCACCTAAAGTTAGTACCTGATCAGCCGGGCTGTAGTTCGTATGTCAGTTAACGCGAGGCCAACAGTAACAGCCTGGTTGATCAGACCCTGACTCACCACGAGGTCTGGACACAGACCAGGCCATGGGGGTGTTGTTTCTCGAAACCCTCTCTAGATAGTGACTCCAGATAGGGTCATCACCAATGGCCCTCAGAAGATGGATCTCCGAGGCTTTCACCTACTCTGTCATTTCAAGGAACACTGGAGTCACCTCACATCGATGATCCAAAGTAACAGGTGGGTCCTGGTAACAGGTGGGTCCTGGTAACAGGTGGGTCCTAGTAACAGGTGGGTCCTGGTAACAGGTGGGTCCTGGTAACAGGTGGGTCATGGTAACAGGTGGGTCATGGTAACAGGTGGGTCCTTGTAACAGGTGGGTCCTGGTAACAGGTGGGTCCTGGTAACAGGTGGGTCCTGGTAACAGGTGGGTCCTGGTAACAGGTGGGTCCTGGTAACAGGTGGGTCCTGGTAACAGGTGGGTCCTGGTAACAGGTGGGTCCTGGTAACAGGTGGGTCATGGTAACAGGTGGGTCCTGGTAACAGGTGGGTCCTGGTAACAAGTGGGTCCTGGTAACAGGTGGGTCCTGGTAACAGGTGGGTCCTGGTAACAGGTGGGTCCTGGTAACAAGTGGGTCCTGGTAACAGGTGGGTCATGGTAACAGGTGGGTCCTGGTAACAGGTGGGTCATGGTAACAGGTGGGTCCTGGTAACAAGTGGGTCCTGGTAACAGGTGGGTCCTGGTAACAGGTGGGTCCTGGTAACAGGTGGGTCCTGGTAACAGGTGGGTCCTAGTAACAGGTGGGTCCTGGTAACAGGTGGGTCCTGGTAACAGGTGGGTCATGGTAACAGGTGGGTCCTGGTAACAGGTGGGTCCTGGTAACAAGTGGGTCCTGGTAACAGGTGGGTCCTGGTAACAGGTGGGTCCTGGTAACAGGTGGGTCCTGGTAACAGGTGGGTCTTGGTAACAGGTGGGTCATGGTAACAGGTGGGTCCTGGAGAAACACTACACTCAGGATCACTATTCATGACCCAAAATGGTGAGGCATCACCGCCAGCACCTCCTTCACCATAAGCTTTTGGTCCAACAGCCCATAGGAAACCAGGATAAAGCGCAAGTGAGGCTTACCAGCCAGCACCTAAAAAAAAATTTACCATGCTTTACTTAGACATGTAGACCGACGTGACTACCACCTAACACACACACACACACACACATACACACACACACACTTGGGAAATCTGATATCCCCCACCAGCTACATTTGCTGCTATTTTCTAGATGGTCAGAGGTGCCATCTACTCACACACTGCAAAACAAGAGCAGATAAATGATCTACACATTATATTATGTACATTATTTACACATGAGACAATACATCAGCAACCACATTACCTGTTCCCTTCACTTAACGAGTCACCAGGTTCAGAGGTTGGAGGAACAAACCCCACTTAATGAGTCTTTGATTGTGGTTCCTCGTCAGATGAAGGATTGTGGTCACTATACATAGTATCAGGATGAATTGATCTTGATGCACAAACTGAGAAATGTTGCACAGTCAACACCATCGCAAGAGCGTATTTTCCTACAGTGGCATAATTTCTCTGGTAACTTTAAGTTATGCTGAGAAATAGCTTACTGGCAGTAATTGTCCTGCTACTTCCCTCAACAATACACCACCAACATCATTATCACTGGCAGAGAAAATGGCAATTCAAAACTGGTACTAGTCAATACAAGAGCACTAGTAAGTGGAGCTTTTATATTTTCAGATGCCCTCTTACATTTTATATCCCACACAAATTTTCGCTTTGGACTGATATACTCTGTGAATGGGGAAATCGCCTTTGACAAATTTAGGCAGAACTTTTTGCAAAATGTTACCATACCCAAAAAAGGCATCACTTCCTTTGGTACAGGGAAACTGTCTATATCCTCCATTTGTCACTCCTGGGTGCCACTCTTCCCTGGCCAATTACATACCTTGGAGAAGTAAGCTGGGCTTGTCCAACATTACTTTTCACCAAATTAACTGAGCTGAGCATCAGTGAGTCTGGTAAAATGATCTCTCTAGCTGTTTTACATGTGCTGCCAAGAATAACTAAAAATAGCAAGATCATCAGTATAACACCTCACTTCAGCTAGGCTATGTATAACTTCCTGCATCCTGCACTGAAAACAGGCTGGACCATTTGAAAGTCCAAAGAGAAGAACCTTGTACTGAAAAAGGCTATCTAGCATTACAAAAGCAGAGACATCACTGCCCCATGGGGTTAAAGGAATCTGCATCAATGACATCATTCTAGGAAGAGGAAAACAGTCACCCTTAGTTAATAAATTTACTTTGCTGTAGTCAGTGCGTATCCTTATTGTGCCATCTGGTTTGGGAACCATTAAGCAGGGTGATGCCCACTCGCTCTTGCTGGGTACTACTAAATATTGTCCAGTAGGAATTTGACCTCTTTCTCCATATTTTATTTTGCAGGTTCATTCTGTAAGGAACTTGCCGAATTGGTTCAGCTTCCCCTACATATATATCATGGGGCTTTAAATTGTTCACCTTAGGGGTATCCCACAACAATTCCTCAAAATTTGAGAGAAGCTAAACCATCTCCACAACTCTTTCCTTATTATGCCCTATCAACCAATTCCTCAAAATTAAAATAAAAAAAAAATACTTAGTTGGGAGGCTTCCTCCTCGGTAACTGCCGATGACTGAATAACCTTCAGGGTGTCGTCACACCCCTCGGCCTCAATCAGCTGTTCTCGATTTAGAGTTGACATTCCTATGCCAGTTCCCAGACCCCCAATCATACTGGGTCCCACCTGGGTTGGTTCATCACTACCCTGAGTCTCCTGCTGGCTACACTCGAGGAGTGAACAGGTTTCCTAAACCCAAATCTTCTCCACCATCAAAAGAATCAAGGAGAGGCACAGAAGCTTTTTACTTTGACATTTGCCTAGTTACAGCGCGCACTGGAAACAGCTCAAGCACAGTAACCCTAGCTTTTTCCTCCCAAATTCGTGATTCTGGATCTCTCCAGGCTAAGGGTTCCTTACCTTCGAGAAGGTTCATCACATTAACAGAAGGTCAACACCTTCAAAAGGTATATCCTGTCTAATACATACAGGCAGGTAACCAGACTAGTAAACAGACTCCACCCACAACCTATGTTATCATAGTGGGTTATAGTTCTACTCAGGCTTCTAACTGCATTACTATAACAATCATTTTCATTATTTCCATGGAGGGGTGAAATGCTCTTGTTGTCTACAGTGACACAGTTCATGCAGGTTATAAAACTTAATATAATTGCATGTTTTCACACTCCATTTAGATCCGTGTGTATTTACTTCTAGACATTTAGTAAGATTCATTGTGAGAGTGTCTGGTTCATTTCTTAACATTCTAATACCGAGTACAGTGTTAATCTCAACAATCCTATCACTAATGCTAGAAATACCAAGCTCCTTCCTCATATTAAGAACCTTTGTAGATTTAGGACAGCCAAGAATAATTCTGAGAGGTTCATTTTGCATTAACTCCAAGGGTCGGAGAGAACTTTCTCTAGTTAATATCAACATGGGAGCAACATAATCAATTAAGGACCTAACATAGGCTATGTACATCATTCTCACGATTCTCACATTAGCACCATAGTTGGGGTTGTAGCCAGCAACAGCTTTGAGAGCATTTAGCCTATATTTGCATTTCTTATTTAGTTGTGGTATAGTGGATTTATGAAAAGGTACATCTACACCAAGGTATCTGTAAGATTTAACATAGCTAATGTTTTCACTCTGCAAATAGATGGGTGGGGGATGTCGTTTGCTTGTTAATATCCAGTGATGGGCACAGCTAACCGAAAAGTTAGCTTCGCTAACCGCTAATCCGCTAACTAAAAATTAGTTTCGCTAACGCTGAACAGCTAAACGGCCGAAAAAATTAGCGGAAGCTAACGCTAACCGCTAACTTTTTCACATGAATTCTGATTCGGTTTAGTTTTTTGTCTTTTACTTTTCAGCGACATAATCATCAGTGTCAAGTGCAAACTTCTACTGTATGCAGATGACTGCTCTGTTAGTGTCAGGTAAAGACCCACAAGATATAGCTAATGTAATAACACTGGAACTAGAGTCCTGCAGCAAATGGTTAGTAGACAACAAACTATCGTTTCACCTCCGGGAAACTGAAGCCATACTCTTTGGCACCAAACATAAACTAAGAAGGGTAAATAATTTTAACCTCCGGTGTAATGGGGGATCCCATCACTTCAGCTTACTCAGTAAAATATCTGGGAACCCCCTTTAACCCATGCATGTCAGGAGAACTGATAAAGAACAGTGTAGTAAAGAAAGCGTACGCCAGACTGAAGTTCCTCTACAGACAAGCACAGTGTCTACCTACTGAGACAGAGTGTCTACCTACTGAATCAGTGTCTACCTACTGAGGCACAGTATCTACCTACCGAAGTTCATCATCTGTCTACTGAGGCACAGCGTCTACCTACTGAGACACAGTGTCTGCCTACTGGGGCACAGTGTCTATTTTCTGAGGCACAGTGTCTACTTACTGAGGCTCGCAGGACCCCATGTTTAGCTCTCATACAATGTCAAATGGGCTACACTTGCTCTTCATGGTACTCTGCCTGGACAAAAAATACTGAAAGCTAGACTACAAATCATCCAGAACAAAATGGTAAGATTCATCCTGGACCTGGGTCCAAGAGAGTATGCAAGCCTGGGTCCAAGAGAACATGTAGGCCTGGGTCCAAGAGAACATGTAAGCCTGGGTCTAAGAGAACATGTAGGCCTGGGTCCAAGAGAACATGTAGGCCTGGGTCCAAGAGAACATGTAAGCCTGGGTCCAAGAGAACATGTAGGCCTGGGTCCAAGAGAACATGTAGGCCTGGGTCCAAGAGAACATGTAGGCCTGGGTCCAAGAGAACATGTAGGCCTGGGTCCAAGAGAACATGTAAGCCTGGGTCCAAGAGAGTATGTAAGCCTGGGTCCAAGAGAACATGTGGGCCTGGGTCCAAGAGAACATGTAGGCCTGGGTCCAAGAGAACATGTAGGCCTGGGTCCAGAGAAAATGTGGGCCTGGGTCCAAGAGAGTATGCAAGCCTGGGTCCAAGAGAACATGTAGGCCTGGGTCCAAGAGAGTATGCAAGCCTAGGTCCAAGAGAACATGTAGGCCTGGGTCCAACAGAACATGTAAGCCTGGGTCCAAGAGAACATGTAGGCCTGGGTCCAAGAGAACATATAGGCCTGAGTCCAAGAGAACATGTAGGCCTGGGTCCAAGAGAACATGTAGGCCTGGGTCCAAGAAAACATGTAGGCCTGGGTCCAAGAGAACATGTAGGCCTGGGTCCAAGAGAGTATGCAAGCCTGGGTCCAAGAGAACATGTAGGCCTGGGTCCAAGAGAACATGTAAGCCTGGGTCCAAGAGAACATGTAGGCCTGGGTCCAAGAGAACATGTAGGCCTGAGTCCAAGAGAACATGTAGGCCTGGGTCCAAGAGAACATGTAGGCCTGGGTCCAAGAAAACATGTAGGCCTGGGTCCAAGAGAACATGTAGGCCTGGGTCCAAGAGAACATGTAAGCCTGGGTCCAAGAGAGTATGTAAGCCTGGGTCCAAGAGAACATGTGGGCCTGGGTCCAAGAGAACATGTAGGCCTGGGTCCAAGAGAACATGTAAGCCTGGGTCCAAGAGAACATGTAGGCCTGGGTCCAAGAGAACATGTAGGCCTGGGTTCAAGAGAACATGTAGGCCTGGGTCCAAGAGAACATGTAGGCCTGGGTCCAAGAGAACATGTAAGCCTGGGTCCAAGAGAACATGTAGGCCTGGGTCCAAGAGAACATGTAAGCCTGGGTCCAAGAGAACATGTACGCCTGGGTCCAAGAGAACATGTAAACCTGGGTCCAAGAGAACATGTAGGCCTGGGTCCAAGAGAACATGTAAACCTGGGTCCAAGAGAACATGTAGGCCTGGGTCCAAGAGAACATGTAAACCTGGGTCCAAGAGAACATGTAGGCCTGGGTCCAAGAGAACATGTAGGCCTGGGTCCAAGAGAACATGTAGGCCTGGTTCCAAGAGAACATGTAGGCCTGGGTCCAAGAGAACATGTAGGCCTGGTTCCAAGAGAACATTTAGGCCTGGTTCCAAGAGAACATGTAGGCCTGGTTCCAAGAGAACATGTAGGCCTGGTTCCAAGAGAACATGTAGGCCAGGATGAATTACAACAATTAGATATGCTGAATGTTGAAGACAGAGTAAAACAATTGAAGTTAAATCAAGTTTATAAAATTGCTCACAAACAGTGTCCAGAATATCTTGCTGCCAATTTTGTCAAGGTTGGGAACCCAAGCAATCACGGTACTAGGGGGAGAGAGCACAACACTGTAGTACCCGCAGTCAGTGGCCAGGCTTCAAACACCTTTTATTGTACAGCAATAAAGGGATGGAACAGACTGCCTGTACATGTTAAAGACAATCATAGCATGAACCAGTTCAAGAAGAGTGCCAGAAGTTGCCTAATGAATGTAGCGACAGAAAGGGAGGAGAATTATTTTTTATTTTTTTTTAGCTAACACACATGTAATCTTCTCTTATTCGTAGTCTATCTTCTTTATAGTATAATAATAAGATATTATCTCCTTTACTGTATAATAATATTATATCCTCTATAGTATAATAATAAGATATTATCTCCTTTATAGTATTATAATACGGTATTAAAAGGACCCCAATGGAAATAAATCACTTCGTCTGACTTTTTTGTGTTATCCCAGGTTCTCTACACACATGCTGCTATGTATGATAATCTATGTAACTGTATTTGTGTATACCTAATTAAACTCACTTACTAGAATAAAAGAGAAGTACAAAATTAGGAAAAATAATATCAGAGATCACAATGAAACAAATGCAGCAAACGACAGAATAATGACAGCTTGCATAATGAGAACTTTCAAAATAGGAGATATGTCTGCTACAATGGTATTGTGTGATCGAGGGGGAGGAGTATGGAGGACTATAACAACGCTGCTGCTGCTGCTGCTGCTGCTGCTGCTGCTGCTGCTGCTGCTGCTGCTGCTGCTGCTGCCTTGACAAGTCATGTTTCAACGTAATCAACCAATAGCGTGCCTATCTAATTGTTGGAGAAACACCTGAAACAGACAGGAACAAACACGTGCGCCGTTGAAAAGGCATTGCTTTCCTCTACTAACAGTCAAGAGAAAGCTGGCTTCTTTGCCGAACACTTGCCAAGATGCAAATTCCTGATCCAGCAAGGGAACCTCCTTGGCTAGCCGTAAGAGCTGTAAGGCAGGACGAGGTGTATCTTCTCCTTAAATAGCTGGACCAAGAAAAGGCTCTGGGACCAGATAAACTGAGCCCAAGATTGTTGAGATGCGCAGACTAGCTAGCATAAATGGCCTTCTCTGTGGAAAGAGGTAAAAAGAAGAGCAGAGCAGAAATCAGCAACTACAGACCAGTGTCATTCCTGTCAATCACTGGCAAGGTTCTTGAGATTCTTACGTTAGATGACGGAGTTTTTCGGCTACCACTGATTTATTTGTGACCTTCAATATGGCTTTAGGAAAGGTTACTCTGGTGCTGATCTGTTCTTAAACCTCTCCACTAAGTGGTACCAGAGACTGGATGAGTCCAAAGACAGCTGTGTGGTAGCACTGGACATTGCTGGTACTTTTGACTGAGCATGGCACCAGGTACTCTTGGCGAAACTTCAAGCACTTGGAATTGCAGTTAAACTATGTCTCCTGCTGTGTGCAAAGAAGCAATCCGGTTCATTTGATACCTCGAGTGTACTCGGATAGCTGGTTGACTATAGTCCAGGGGAAACTTTGTTCACAACAAGGGTTTAAAGTGGGAGAATAACCTTCAACTTTCTTTAAGGACGACCAAAACTCCAGAGTAAAATCGTTAATTTAATTAAAGTAATAAACTCAGAAAGATTTTCATTTTCTTATGGACGTGGGTTAAATAGGACCCATTCTCCAAAGGGCGGAATTATATATATATACATAAATATTGTCACAGTTACAATGATTCACCGGGAATGTATAAATACCCATAGTATAGTTAGACAATCCTTAAAGGACGCATAAAATAATCTGTACGTCTCTGACACCTCTTATCAAGGTAATACATCCGTACAGTAAGTTGCACTGATGTTCCCATGCAAGGGATCAAAATAAGATTAGAGACTGCTACCACCTTAGAAGTGTTCCCATGCAAGGCATTAGAATAACATCAGAGACTGCTAACACCTTAGAGGTGTTCTCATGCACGGGAGTACGAGAGAGGGTTCTACTCAGTAGTGAGTGGGTGAACCAACTGCCTCCACTAGTCAACGGTGATCTGAGGTCATGTATGATCATGTGACCAGAGGGACGCCGGCAGGTAAATGAATGGGTAACCTGCACTCTAACTTCTTTTTTCAAATTTTATTTAAAAACACAATACACATTATACATGTAAGCAATACATAGATTATATAAACAAAGAAACGTGAACAATTATATATATACAACAAACAACTCCACATTCACTATCCCAGCACTAAACTTATACATAAGAAACACACGTTCAACTGTAAAAGTTTGATACCCCCAAAATGGCCGACCAGCACACAACATACATGCAACTAAACTAAAGACAACCCACATCTGCACATACAGATGGGTTTATTATATCCAGAAATGCAGCCAGTATCTTTTAACACAAAATGCAATATAATCCAAAGAATGTCACACTTATTTACATTGTACATGAAAATTTATATACAAAGACATTCTCAATAATCCAAATTTATTACACACTTATTAGTATTGTATATTAAACTTTATATACAACACCTCAAAAATTACTAATCAAACAAAGATGATAAAATAACAATGTTCACACCTCACCACAGAGAAACTAAACATGTTATTAAATAACAAAGGTTGATCCCACCTCACTCCCATAGACTACATTATCCCACCTCACTCCCATACACTACATTATCCCACCTCACTCCCATACACTACATGTTACAAAAAACGCGATTCTAAAAGCTTAGAGATCTCCAGTGAATACTAGAAAGGACTGCCCTTCTAGCATCCAGCCTGTTACTGGGTTTTCGTAACAAGTAGTCAGTATCCTTGTCCAATTATCCATTGAATTCAGCATGGTTCAATAGTTCTTTAGGATTACAACTGGTAGGCTACTAACTAGAGAAATTAAAATTTAATAAATTTATTAAGTAGTAAGTTGTCTAGAGGTATATTATCAAAGTAAATTAAATTACAGCAATCAAAATAAAATCAATCTCTCGAGTTCAATATTATTGTGCTGAAAGCACATATCACATTTATAATTCTTAAGTACCGTCAGGTACATTAACATTTAATAAGATATTACAAATATGTACAAGTAAGTGTGTATGCGTGTAAGTGCTCTTAGGTAGTTAGCTATGTCTCAAGACTCGAATAAGACTTAAACAAGTGACTGACAAAGTCCTCAAATAAACTAACTTCTTGACCGACTGGCAAACCGAACAGTCTGCTTGAACAACAAAGAATGCTAAGCCCAATAGCAATGCAATATCAAGCGACTGCGACACAGAATCAGGAACTGGGAAATAATATAACGACACTAAGTAGGGACCATCAGCAGATCCTCCACAAAAGTTACAAAACTACCATAATACTGAATCTATGTTCAGCATAGGTAAAACTGTGACTGTGACAATACACAGGAACCAGTACAAAATTAGGTCAGAAGCTATAGCTAAGGACCTGAGATGCTCAGAGTGTCTATGTGACACACAACCTCAGTACAACGTCGAAAATCACTAAGTCTTTACAATGTTCTGTGAACAAAGTTCTACAGAACTAACAAGAATAATGAGACAGACAATCTGTCCAACCAGCAAGCGAGTCTCGAGCAGACTGAAAACTTCAAGGGAGGTGAGGACACCCCCCCTCGATCACGTGATAGCTACGTGGACAACTGCAGCTCAGAAGCCGGCAGTATAACGAGCGACAAGCGATAATTACAGTAGTTTGACAATCAAGACTAACTGAGCACATTTTATATACATCCTAACAACATAAGCTAAATAACAATATAACAGTCAAATAATAATATAAAGTCATACATTTACGATTTAGCTATTATCGCAAATATAAGCAATATAAAATTAAATGAAAAGGTAATATACATTATATATACATAATAATCATTGTAACCCATTCAGGGGTTGCAACACTACATCATCCCACCTCACTCCCATAGACTACATCATCCCCACCTCACTCCCATACACTACATCATCCCACTTCACTCCCATACACTACATCATCCCACCTCACTCCCATACACTACATCATCCCACCTCACTCCCATACACTACATCATCCCACCTCACTCCCATACACTACATCATCCCACCTCACTCCCATACACTACATCATCCCACCTCACTCCCATACACTACATCATCTCACCTCACTCCCATACACTACATCATCCCCACCTCACTCCCATACACTACATCATCCCACTTCACTCCCATACACTACATCATCCCACCTCACTCCCATACACTACATCATCCCACCTCACTCCCATACACTACATCATCCCACCTCACTCCCATACACTACATCATCCCACCTCACTCCCATACACTACATCATCTCACCTCACTCCCATACACTACATCATCCCCACCTCACTCCCATACACTACATCATCCCACTTCACTCCCATACACTACATCATCCCACCTCACTCCCATACACTACATCATCCCACCTCACTCCCATACACTACATCATCCCACCTCACTCCCATACACTACATCATCCCACCTCACTCCCATACACTACATCATCCCACCTCACTCCCATACACTACATCATCCCACCTCACTCCCATACACTACATCATCTCACCTCACTCCCATACACTACATCATCCCCACCTCACTCCCATACACTACATCATCCCACTTCACTCCCATACACTACATCATCCCACCTCACTCCCATACACTACATCATCCCACCTCACTCCCATACACTACATCATCCCACCTCACTCCCATACACTACATCATCCCACCTCACTCCCATACACTACATCATCCCACCTCACTCCCATACACTACATCATCCCACCTCACTCCCATACACTACATCATCCCCACCTCACTCCCATACACTACATCATCCCACCTCACTCCCATACACTACATCATCCCACTTCACTCCCATACACTACATCATCTCACCTCACTCCCATACACTACATCATCCCACCTCACTCCCATACACTACATCATCCCACCTCACTCCCATACACTACATCATCCCACCTCACTCCCATACACTACATCATCCCACCTCATTCCCATACACTACATCATCCCACCTCACTCCCATACACTACATCATCCCACCTCACTCCCATACACTACATCATCCCACCTCACTCCCATACACTACATCATCCCCACCTCACTGAGCAATCATGGCAATTATTGCTCAGTGCCATGACCATAAAAATATGAACAACATTTTTTCTATACGAACCACCACAAGCTTACTTAAAACACACCCCACAACTACACTGCACACTCCCACGACATCAAAGAACTCATACGTTCCCAAATTCTGAGACGAGTTCGTTGCAACCCCTGAATTCCTAAAGCAAGCCCCCCCCCTTTTTCACAACGCCAAGAAACCTCTGACAGTCATGCTGCGATACCCTTCAGGAAAAGCCCTTTCCCATCTACTTCCGTATATCCCCCTATTACGCCTAAGTGTTTTGTTTAATGTCGCCGCCAAGACCTTCTTTCGCACCACCCAATCCCCATTACCCTTCATGACCCATGATACGAAAACAAAATCCGCTATTATGTACACCAATGCACACTGCACAGAATCTTTCACACCTCCCACATCTAAACTCAATGCCCTTAATACCGGTATCCCTCCTCCCCCCACCCTCCTCAAAACCCCACCCATCCACTCCCTTATACACTCCAAATTTTTGCAAAATATGCTACATGAAAAGCTGTCTCCCTATCCCCACCCACCCTACATACGTCCTCCACCATCAACCCTTGCTCCCTGAGCACCACACCAGACGGCGGTATACCATGAAGGAAACAATACATTACCTCCCTTACTCTTGGTCTGATGCGCACCAACTGCAACCTCACCCAAATGTCCCCCCATGTATACATTGGGCATATGACCTCAATATTCGCAATCACCCTCGCCCCTACAACATGCTCCAGAGCACCAACCCGTATCCTAGACGGATCCCTAGCATACAATGAAGCTCTCAGCACATCCTCACACTCTCTCATCTCTGATCCTACCCACCACCTTCGTGCCTCCTCATATAATGCTTGCACACCCTTCCCCACACGACCTTCCACTCGGAGAAACCCCCTCTTCAAATATATGCACTTAACCCTTAATCTTATATCTATTAAACCCAATCCATCTTTGTCGACCAGTACCATAACAACACTCCTACCCGGAACCCCATATATAATGAAAAACCTTCTTTAGCATTATACAGATATACGGATATACAGCTGCCACATGCCAAACCATACTGTATAACAAAACATTCACCACTATTACACGTTGATGTATTGTCAAATGCATGGGTCACAAAACATTTAACCTACCCACCATCCTATCCACTGCCCTCCCTGGATTAACCATCCATGCCTCCCCGGTATTCCCCACACACCTTTAGTCTATCCACCACACACCAATGCACAGCTTTTTCCCAACTTGCCCTCCCTACCCAATTCCCTAAGACCAATAATTTCGACTTCTCCACATTCACTCAAACCCATAACCCCTTCAAAACCACCAATCACATCCTCCACCTCATGTAAACTTTCCTCCCTTCTCACTAGAATCGTTGTATCATCCACATACCCTATTATTCCCATCCCTCCATTCTCCACACCATGATCCACCCCAAAACTTCTCCCCACCACCCTATAAAAAGGGTTCTGTATACAAGCAAACAACAGTTGAGACAGAGGACAACCCTGCCTTATGCCTCTACCCATTGAAACCCACTCTCCCAGTTTCCCACTCACCTGCACATGTACACCTACCCTGTTGTACAAAGTCTCAATCCAACGCACCATCCTCTCGTTCCACACAATCATACGCTGCCTGCCAATCCAGTGCTAAGACACCTCCCCCCCTTTTTCTCCCCTCCATACTTTCCACAAAAATCTTTTATTATTCCATGTCCCTCATACATCGTCCTCCAAGGCACTCCATATTGACCTCTCGCAACCACTCTATCTATCATGCACTTCAGCCTATTCCCCAAGATTTTTGCAAATGCCTTATAATCAGCACATAACAACAACAACATCCTCTAGTTATGCACTGTAGTAGGGCCTTCCCCTTTTGGAATCAAAACTACTACTGCCGTACTCTGCAACTCACCCATCCCCCCCTCACTATCATCATATTCATCAGGTTCACTAAAAATCCTTCAACACGCTCCAAAGCTTCACAAAATTCACAGGGTAACCCGTCTATACCTGGTGCTTTACCTCTCGCCATATCCTCCAAAGCTCTCCATACCTCCCCCTCTTCAATATCCCCACCCAATGCCATACGATCACTGCCACTCAGCACTCAAGGTATATTCGCTCCCAATTTCTCTAAATCCTCACTGTTCACTCCTACACTCTGCAAATATTTTCCAAAACACCTATCCACAAAACCACTCATTCCCTCAGTAGTTCACAACACCTGTCCCCTCTTGTACCCACCTAAGTTCTCATGCACTACCAACTTATCAATCTCCATTGCCAACCTGCGCCTCTGCTGACCCCTTAACACATAGGCCGACGACCTGTCACCCCACATCGCCTCCTCCAACCCACCCGGCACCCTTGCCTCATCAAATCTTTCATTATGCATGTCTCTTATCTGCCCCTTTAATGCTTCAATTTCCTCCATGGGATACACACCTACCACAGCACCCCTCTCATAACAACCCTGCAACCGCCCCTCTAAATACTGATGAAGCCCATGAGTCGTCCATGCCTCATTCTTTCCCCTTCGCACACAATATTGCCTTATCCTCCTCTTTGCAACCACATCCCACCACCCCAATAAATCGCCTGCACCCCTACTCTCACCCCATAAGTCCTCCCACAAACTTTCAAAATCCCCTCCCTCCACCCCCTCACCCAGAAGTCGTACATTCAACTTCCAGTACCCTAAATATCTCTTAAGCAAACCGTCCCAAATTAAATCAGCATAAACCACCCTATGATCCGAATAAACGACATTTACCGTCTGCACCCTTATCACCCTCACACCCCTTGTCACATACAACCTACCTAGCCATGCAGCATAACCCTTTCTATGAAATGTGTGCTCTACCTCGCAATCCCCACCACCAACTATACCCCCCAATCCCACACCTCTCAATAGATCCCCTAAACCTGCCAATAAACACCCCGCCCCCCTCGGTTCCACATCCTTCCTACGCACCACACAGTTCCAATCGCCACCAGCTATTGTCACTGATGGTAATGACCGCAAATAATATACCAATACATCATTCACAAATTCATTCTTTACCCTCACATCATTCTCAGCCGGCACATACACACAAACTACTGCCATCCTCTCACCTCTCCACCACCCATCTATTCTTAGCTACATCAGCCTGGGGTAAATGATGGAAGGTCACATTTAGTCCTGAGGAAGGATAAATGGTCTCTAAGCTCCATAATGGTAAGAATGAATGAGAGAGTTTGGGTGCCCGGGAACGAAGGTGATATCATTGGAGTAATATCTGACTCCATGACCATGAAGAACTATGTTGTAAATCTTGCAAACAAGGCGACCAGATAGCTTACAGCACTTGACGTATCTCGCACCTGCTCGACAGTAGAGGTTGCAAGATTCTATACGAGGCACAAGTATAGTCCCACCTTCAGTATGCTCCACTTTGCTGGACTGCCTGCCCTCCTACTCATCTTCGAATTCTTGACAGAATAGAGAACGGAGAAAGGTGCCACATCTCTCGCCTGAACCTAGCCTGGATGGATCTGACATTTCAGGAGACCCTTCAAAACGGGAGGAATGTGAGTGGCCTACTGTTATATACAAGGTCAAGTGTTGTTCAGGCACCCAGGAACCGTTACCATGATACCGCAAGCTCTGCCATCTAGCTGGACGCAGCTAAACTTAATTCCCTTGGATCATTTTCTACTCTTGGTAGTATTATTCTTACCTGGTGTGGGGTGAAGTTTGGAGAAGCACTTCACCTCCACTCTTCTCCTGATCAGGTAGGGTGATCTACCAGGTGCATTTCTATTCTTCGTTACTGATTTGCCTGGTTACCAGTAATGACACTGAAGTAGTATATTCAATGACTATATTCAATGTTATACTTATTTACCCTCGTGTAACGAGTGCTGTTTCTTTTATTATCAGCTCTGCTGCTGGCCTGGTCATCCAGGATAGACGTTAGTTATTGGAGCGAGATCCCTGTCAACGAGACATATTGGGACATAACGACTCCTCATCTTTTTGGTCTCTGAAGTGTGGTATTGCGACCAAGTATTGTCAGGATTTCCAGAACATCGGACGAACACCGCCACCCACGATAACCAACACATTTCTTCTAAAAACATCACAGAAGATCATCCTGGACATAAGATACTCCTGTCTCAACATCTTACTGGAACCACAGCGGCCAATTTTATTTTAATTAATTTTAATTAAAATTCTTAGAAAATAACCTTAATTATTCCTCAAGTTATTCATTATTTATGTTTTCATACTTTTGTTTAGGCGGAAGGCGTTCCCCTGACACCAATATTGTCTAAGTACCACACTTGGCTCCACTCAGAGGACAGCGGAAAGTGAGCGTCTACACAACAAGACGGGCAGCAAGCAGCAACTTCACTCTGACTGTATCCTTCTCCAGGCCATCACTTCATCTGAGATCATTTATTCCTAGGATGACTCGAGTCGAGAACATGTTCGTACAGCATAATGATAACGCAATAGTCAGTTGAGCAACTGAAATTCCTGGCCCACAGATGACCAACTTCATCCTGTTCCATATATGTCTGTTTCATAACGATAAAGAATCTTTCAAAAGAATTGAAGTAGGTAACAGCTCTTAGCTTGTAAATAAAGTTAGGAATCCTTAACCTAACCTTGCATAAAAAAAATAGAGATAGAGACAGTACGAACCACAGCCCGGTTGATCGGGAACTGAACTTAGGTGCCTGTTCAGCCCCATCTAGAAAACAGCCAGGGGTCTACTGGTAATCCCCCTTATGTATGTTGGGAGGCATCATTAGTGTTAATGTTATTAGACGTACGTCATTACTGTGGGAATACCTGTTAAGCCAATAGTGTACGCAGGCCATGTCACTGCAGTCCAGGTCACTTCAGACTGAGTCACTATAGGCAGGGCTACTGCAGGCTAGGTCATTGCAGTGAAAGGCAGGAGAGACAGAAGCAGCTAAAAGCAATTAATGAACTTGACAGAAATCCAAAATACTTCTGACATGCAACATCCAGGACCATATTCAGTATGGGGCTCCTGTTCTAACAAGATTTAACTTATACAGATGACATCAAAGAAATGAAGGAAATACCGAAGTCTCATTATGACTGTGATTATGAATGAATTCTTCACGAACGAGACTTAAAACCTTAAAAGAACCATACCACGGGCGGGGACTGAGCTCGTGCCGAGTCATAAAACTCCAGAATTTCTGACTGAACCCTAACACCATTGGACTTCGAAAAAACCACTGACAACATGCCCATGCACTCTGCCCCAAGCCCAGACTCGTGGAACTCTGTGTTCATCAAGGACTTTCAGAAACCCCCTTCACGTGCCTTAAATATTTAATGATCAGAGCCTAGACAAGGTGATTCCACAGTCGTTAAAAACAGTGGAAATATCCCCACTCCACAAAAGTGGTAGCAAAGCAATAGCAAAGAATTAACGTCATACATTATATAAATTATCTCTGGAAGGGTTCTCAGAAGCAATATCACTAATCACCTGGATTACCAACACTTACACATCCAAGGTAACATGGGTTTAGGGCAGGTCACTCCTACTTCTCATAATTACTGGATCACTATGACATGGTCTTGGATGCAGTTGAGGACAGATAGACTACAGAAGCATCACACAGACTTTCGCAAAAAGTCTATCACAAGTTCGATAATAGCGTTAACGTGCACAAAATTGGAGCAAAAAAAAAATAACTAGAAATGTGGGTAGATGAATTTTTAACTTTTAACCAGAATGAAAAAAAAAATATTACGAAAAATCTGAAGAAATTAAAGCTAGATCGGAGAATTAAACTAGTTTTAAAAACAGTTGAACGAAAGCTGACATGAAGTATTTAAGAGTGAAAATAACAGAGGATCTCACTGATGAAGGTGACAGCAAGTCATTATCACAACCACCAGGAAAATGATAGATAATGAGAACCTTCAAAACAAGGGATCCCAAACCATTGATGATCCTCTTTAAGCCAATTTTTCCCTCTAGGCTAGAATACACTAACACACCCTTTTAAGGCAGGCGAATTTTTTTTTATATTTTATTTAAAACATCATAAATACAAGGCTGCTTAAAAATTAAATAGCATCACCATACATATTCTATAGAGTACACCAAGATTCACACCATAAATACCAGAAAAAATCTTTGTAACTAATACGAATAGATATGTACGACAAACACACCATAAAACACATACGTACGTTTCACTAAACACACAATACCAAAAGATATAACTGTTTGTGTAACAAATATAACACTGGTGGAAACCCCACTTAACCCATTATAACCTACATGCACATTATACAAACATGTTACATTGATGTTTAAACAATAGTTTATGTAATTTGCATACAAAATATACAATTGATTATAGAAATTCCAACTTAGACACAAATTCAATGATTTACTCTAACACAAATTCATTAACATAATAAATATTATATAAATTGACGATCATATTAATCGTCAGCAATTTCCATCCATTCCATAAGTGTTCAATCTTGATACCTATGAACTACGTTTGAATCACAAACACAAATCACAACATTATGAAATATTTATAGGATAAATTTGGACGACTCAGGGTAATATACACGTGTTATATCCCTTTAATACTTTAGTGACTCACAGACTAGATTGAACAGTAACAGGGAAGGGATAAAACATGCATATATATATATATATATATATATATATATATATATATATATATATATATATATATATATATATATATATATATATATATATATATATATATATATATATATATATGCAGGTTTGTAAACCCAAATATCTTGACCTATAAAACACAATCAAAAACAAAATACTTTAGAAAACTTGTGACTCAAGAAAAAACGAGTCTTTACACAAAAGGAAAGCTTCAAAAACATAAATACTGTAAAGGCACCACTGTCATTTTGTACACTAAAGGTATAGTAAGTAACCCTAACTCCAGAATCAACAAACACACATCCATAACAACTAGAATACATCCATGCCCAATCTCATATTCACGCAACTCACACCTCCCCCCCAAGAGACGAGCCAGCTATTGCCCACTGACCTACACGGAAACTTACCCGGCATGCCCGTATATTATTCACAAATTCACAAGGCTTTCAATAGTTAGCCTTTTATAACCGTCCGAAAAACCCTTATCCCACCTCATCCCATACAATTCCCTATTCCTACACATTGTACGATAAAACGTTATTGCAAGGACACGCCTTCGCACCTCACTTACCCCTTTCCCTCTCATTACCCACGAAATATAAATGTAATCCACGATAATATAATCTAAAGCTCGTCTAACTTCCTGGTCTAATCCACCGATGTCGAGACTTAACGCGCGCAGGACCTGCACCCCTCTCCCCCCCCCCACCCTCTGTACCACCCTACCCAACCAACCCCTGACATCTTCTAAACCTTCGCAAAAATAGAAACATGAAAAACTGTGTCTTCTCCGCCACAAAACCCACACCCGCCACCTTCCACGACTCTTCTGGATCGTAGTATTGCCCCTGACGGCAATATACCATGTAAAAAACGGAACATGACTTCACGCACCCTAGGCCTTAATTTCAGCTTACTAAATCTGAGCCAAATATTTTCCCACGAGTACATGGGGAACAAACCTCCTACTAGAGCTGCGCACGTACCCCCCAGTAACCTACTTAAAACCCTTATGCGAATGTTTTTCCGTTCCCTTACCATCAACAAAGCCCGTAGTACAATCTCACATTCCCTCAATTCCATTCCCCCATACCACTTTTTCAACCTCATATATACCTGTTCATATTTCCCGCCATCACACCCACACGCCAAACCTCCCACTTTAGAAAAACACATTTTACCCTACGTTTTAAGTCCAACAATCCCAAACCTCCTCGACGGACAGGTAACATAACAATCTCACGTTTTAACCAATCACACCTCGATCCCCACAAAAAGGTAAATACTCGTCTCAATATTCCTTACTATACAATAAAACGTTAACAACGATCACACGTTGGGCCAGAGTGAGATGTTGGGGCCTCAAAACACCCAGACGACCAATGACCTCTTCCAACGTCCTTACTGAACTTTCCTCCTGCGCCACATCCAAATCGTCTCTATAAATAATACCACAAATCTTTAATGACATCGCAGTTGTGTTAACCACGTAACAGCTCACCATTCCTCCCCCTTTCCAGGTACCCAACCCCATGATCATTGACTTTTCACTATTTACCTTCATACCCGTGGCTCGTTCAAACACACGCACAACATCTTCCAACACTTTCATAGACATCCGTTCACACACCAAAACAGTCGTATCATCCACATAACCTATTAATGCCGGCCAACATCTCCCTTCCCCTAACTCCCCCCCTCACCCCGGGAATTGACTGTGCTCTCAACTATCCTGTAAAAGGGATCCTGAAAACACGCAAATAAGATCTGTGACATAGGGCACCCTTGTCGTAAACCTCTACCCATCTCAAAGTTCGTCCCCATACACTCATTTATTTGTACTCTCATCTTTGCTCCCTTATACAGCGTGTTTACCCACCCAACTATTTCTTCACCATAACCCTGTCTCCTAAGTATACTCTGCAGTGCACCTCTTTCCACTCTATCATAGGCAGCTCGCTAGTCTAAGGCCAGTAAAGCCGCCCCCTCCCCCCCGCCCTTTGACTCCACAAAACTTCTTAAAATCCCGTGACCTTCTAACATCGACCTGCCCGGCAACCCAAACTGCGATGGTGAAACAACCCTCCCCACAACGCATTTCACCCTATTACCCAAAATTTTAGCGAAAACCTTATGGTCTGCACAGAGCAACGATATTGCCCTATACTTCCCAAGGTCTGGCTGCCCTTTGCCTTTCGGGACCAGCACCACAATTGCTGTATTCTGCTTATTCCCTAACATACCCTTCTTCATGCAATTTAATAATCTTACCATGAACTTCCCAATCAACGCCCAATGCTGTAAATGAAATTCCACCGGTAAATCATCAATACCCGGGTGCTTTGCCCTTTCTCATTCCGTGTAAAGCAATTTCAATTTCCTCCTCAGTAATATCCCCACCCAAAGCCTTCTTATCACTATGACCCAAATTGCACTTGGCATATGTGCACACCCTATTTAATTCCACTTCATCCACATCACTACTAGTCCAGTATTTTTTATACCACATATCCGCATATGCACTCATAGCTTTCGTGTTTCTTATCACTTGACCTGCTCTGATTCCCATCGTCTCATGTACCTCCAAGCTCGGGATTGCCATCAGCGCCTGCTTTTGCTTTTGCTGCCGCAACACACACGCGGATGGCTTGTCTCCCCACAAAACTTCTTCTAATCCTGCTTGCACCCGCACCGCTTGAAACCGCTCATTATGCAACGTTCGCAAGCTCTCTTTTATGTCTACAATCTCGTCCATGGGGTAAACACCACCAACCTTTCCCTGCCCATAACAACCTCTTAATCGATCCTCTAAATAATTCACTAGTCCATATTTTAGAGTGTTTATACGTTTACCCTCCCTCACGTAAAAGGATTTTATCCTTTCTTTTGCTGCCAAGTCCCACCACGTTACAATGTCTTCTACCTCCTGAGCTTTCCGTGAAAGCTCTTTCCACAGTGTGTTAAGTGATGACCTTCGTCATCACTTAACACACTAATATTTAATTTCCAATAAGGCCGATAAATTTCCCCCATCCCCTCCCACCCTACCTCCACTATTACTGCCCTATGATCTGACAAGACCGTCTCGACCGTATTAAAAGACTTTGCAACTACTCCTTGAGAAATATACACTCTGTCTAACCTTGCAGCATATCCCCTTCTGATAAAAGTATGTTCTGTTTCCCACACCCCTCCCCCAAACACATCACGTAACTTAACATCCCTCAACAAATCTCTGAGAGGTGCAGACATATGCCCAGCCCCTTTGGGCTCGACGTCAGCCGCCCTGATGACACAGATCCAGTCACCCCCCACTATCGCCACTTCCGGAAGTGCACGCAAAAAATAAACAAGGTCCTCACACACAAAATCCTTTCGTACCTTCGTGCTATTCTCCGCAGGGGAGTACATACTTACTAAGGATACACGCTTTCCTATCCAAGTTCCATCCACTCTCAACACCCTCCCCCCACCCCCCTCACATCTCTGCAATACAAACGGGCGCATCTCTTTTATTAAAAGACCCACACTACCTTTCAAACGGATAGTTGGCAGGGTCAGTACTTTATAACCTGCAACCTCCAACACTTCCCCCTCTTTGAAATTGTTTGCTAAGAAAATTGTTTGCTATGTTTGCTAAGAAAATTGTTTAACCAATCTCTCTTTAGTCTAGTACATAAACCGTTAACATTAGCAGTCATACACCTAAGGCCTGTTATATTTTCCACCCTTGCCTCTTCTCCTCTCGTTTTTCACCACTTGAATTGTTATTTCTATGGGTTTTCTTTACAGTACCGTCCCATTCGCCTCCCTTCTTGCGATGGCGTCCCATGTGACCCCCCCCTCTCCATCCCTTCCCTCTCCCATCCTCTCAGTTTTCTTCCCAGTCCTCTGTGCTGGCGTCAGTACGTCATCTGAATCTGACGTAGCTGCTCGTTTCCTCGTAACGTTCTTATCCTCCATGTCAAGGTCTGAGGAAGCCTCACGGTGTACCTCAACAACCACTTTACAGTGAAGTATGAAGTCCCCCGATGTCTCAGTCTCGTCGTCATTCCGCTGAGTCTCATATTGTTTACAATCTGGACTCAAAAAGTCTCCAGCTACGTCATTCGTAGACGGAGCTTCCACCACAGGTGGTGACAAGGTCTTTAAAACTTCGTCCAATTCCTCCCCTATATTTAACACGTCATTTCGGGGAACCAATCCAGCAGATGGTATTGGCAACGACTCAGGTGCAGGGAGCTGAGGGAAGGACTCACTCTCATTTCGAAAAGCCTGTTCCACCATCTCACTCCACAAACGACCATGCCCTTCCTCTGATGATCGATGCTCACCTTCACCACGTGTGACCGGGGCTACCTCTTCTTGCACAGGTTTGGTCACGTGTCTGTTCTTCTCGCATGCCGCCGCTATGTGGTCATACTCTCCACAAATGCGACACGTACGCCGTTGTCCAGGATATAAAACCATTACCTGTGTCCTAAAATCTTGAAGATACACGTATGATGGTATGGGTTGCCGCAACGTCATTTTAAGGCTGAAAGTACCTTCCGGCATACCTTCGTAGGCACCCATCAACCACTTACCCTGCTGGGCAGAATGCACGGTCCCATATTTCTCAGACGTTTCTGATGTCAGCTTCGTTCGCCTCAAAGGGGACATTCCGCAACTTTATCCAAGTATAATATCGAGACACGTCCACCAGTCTCACACGCACAGCAGGCGTAACGTCAAAACGCACATCTTGAAAGCGCGTAACCACCGATTCATAAACTGTCGCAGCAAGCAGTTTCACAAACATTCTATGCGTTCCATTCAACGCTAACCCATACAATTCACAGTCTTGAATGCCATATGTCTCCCTGATTATCTTGGGTAAGAGTATCTGAGCTGAACTAGGTGTAATCGCATCTCGAAGCAGTTCAATACCAATAGTATTAATGCGTCTGCGATGACAAACCGCCATCTTAACACCAGTAATTTTCCAGCGGTGTCAACAGACACAACAACACCTCCTCGTACCACTGCTGTCAGGTTACTGAGGAGCGTCAGGGGGTCTACACGGCCCAAGAGCGATGCAGACAATGCAGGCGAAATTACAGATTTGGGGAATATACATGGATCCTTCACTTCACGTGTAAGTTTAATAAGGCACCTTAATTACTGAGACTGTTGGAAGTCCCTTGACCTGTACTCCTCGGAATGCAGGCGAGAAAGATATTACATAATTTACACCTGGAAAATCTTAGATGGACTGGTCTCAAAAGTAACTCATGACGAAAGCAAACAACTCTACAGTGATACCATGAGTGTGCAGATAGATAATACAATAAGTGTAAGGGGTCCAAGACAGTTCAACAGTCTCCTCTCTTCAAAAGGAAACTGAATAAATTCCTAAAGCCAGTTCTTGACCAGCCGGGCTCCGATTCATAACTTGGATTGCGTGCAGCCAGCAGTAACAGCCTGGTTTATCGGCCCTGAAACATTGGGGGGCCTGGTCTGGGACCGTGCAGCGGAGGTGTTATCCCTTGGAACGCCTTCCAGGTAGATTTCAGGAAGGTAGACTGAAGGCCATGTCAGTGCAGGCAGGATCACTACAAGCAGGGTCACTGCAGGTAGGGTAACTGAAGGGTGGGTCACTGCAGGCCGGGCAACTGCAGGCAGAAACACTGCAGCCCGGGCCACTGCAGGCAGGATCACTGTAAGGTCACTGCAGTGATCCAGCAATGACCCAACCTGCAGTCAGGATCACTGCAGGTTGGGTCATTGCAAGCAGATTCACTGCAGGCCAGACCACTGCTGTGAACACTGCAAGCAGGTTCACAGCAGGCTGGGTCACTGCAGGCAGGATCACTACAGGTAGGTTCACTGCAAGCAGGGTCACTGCAGAGAGGATCACAGCAGGCAGGATCACTGTAGGCAGGATCACTGATGGCAGGGTCGCTGAAGGCAGGATCTTTACAGGCAGGGGTCACTGCAGACAGAATCACTACAGGAAGGATAACTGCAGTAAGGGTCACTACAAGCCATGTCAATTTTGACGGGGTCACTGCAGGCAGGGTCACTACACGCCGGGTCACTACAGGCAGGGTTACTGCAGGCAGGGTCACTGTATGCAGAGTCACTGCAAGCAAGATCACTGCAGGCAGTGATACTGATTTCTTCCATAGTGACCTCTCACTTTTACATAGTGAGCCCTCAATTCTACATAGTGACCTGCCACTCCTAAAGAGTGAGCCCTCACTTCTACACAGTGCCCTCTCATTTTTACATAGTGACCCTCACTCCTGCAAAGTGACCTCTAACTCCTACATAATGACATCTCACTCCTACATAGTGACCCCTCATTCCTGCATAGTGACCTCTCACTCCTACATAATGACATCTCACTCCTACACAATGACATCTCACTCCTACATAGTGACCTCTCGCTCCTACATAATGATATCTCACTCCTACATAGTGAGCTCTCGCTCCTACATAGTGACCTCTCACTCCTACACAGTGACCTCTCACTCCTACATAATGACATCTCACTCTTACGTAGTGAACTCTCACTATTACATAATGACATCTCACTCCTACATAATGACATCTCACTCCTACATAACCTCTCACTCCTACATAGTAACCTCTCGCTCCTACATATTGACCTCTCACTCCTACATAATGACCTCTCACTCCTAAATAGTAACCTCTCACTCCTACATAGTGACCTCTCACTCCTACATAGTGACCTCTCACTCCTACATAGTAACCTCTCACTCCTACATAGTGACCTCTCACTCCTACATAGTAACCTCTCACTCCTACATAGTGACCTCTCACTCCTACATAGTAACCTCTCACTCCTACATAGTAACCTCTCACTCCTACATAGTGACCTCTCACTCCTACATAGTAAACTCTCACTCCTGCATAGTGACCTCTCACTCCTACATAGTGACCTCTCACTCCTACATAGTAACCTCTCACTCCTACATAGTAACCTCTCACTCCTACATAGTGACCTCTCACTCCTACATAGTAACCTCTCACTCCTACATAGTAACCTCTCACTCCTACATAGTGACCTCTCACTCCTACATAGTGACCTCTCACTCCTACATAGTGACCTCTCACTCCTACATAGTAACCTCTCACTCCTACATAGTAACCTCTCACTCCTACATAGTGACCTCTCACTCCTACATAGTAACCTCTCACTCCTACATAGTAACCTCTCACTCCTACATAGTGACCTCTCACTCCTACATAGTAACCTCTCACTCCTACATAGTGACCTCTCACTCCTACATAGTAACCTCTCACTCCTACATAGTAAACTCTCACTCCTGCATAGTGACCTCTCACTCCTACATAGTGACCTCTCACTCCTACATAGTAACCTCTCACTCCTACATAGTAACCTCTCACTCCTACATAGTGACTTCTCACTCCTACATAGTGACCTCTCACTCCTACATAGTAACCTCTCACTCCTACATAGTAACTTCTTACTCCTACATAGTAACCTCTCACTCCTACATAGTAACCTCTCACTCCTACATAGTGACCTCTCACTCCTACATAGTAACCTCTCACTCCTACATAGTAACCTCTCACTCCTACATAGTAACCTCTCACTCCTACATAGTAACCTCTCACTCCTACATAGTGACCTCTCACTCCTACATAGTAACCTCTCACTCCTACATAGTGACCTCTCACTCCTACATAGTGACCTCTCACTCCTACATAGTAACCTCTCACTCCTACATAGTGACCTCTCACTCCTACATAGTGACCTCTCACTCTTACATAGTGACCTCCCACAACTACATAGTGACCTCTCACTCCTACATGGTGACCTCTCACTCTTACATAGTGACCTCTCACTCTTACATAGTGACCTCTCATTTTACATAGTGACCTCTCACTCTTACATAGTGACCTCTCACTCTTACAGTGACCTCTCACTCTTACATAGTGACCTCTCACTCTTACATAGTGACCTCTCACTCTTACATAGTAACCTCTCACTCTTACATAGTGACCTCTCACTCTTACATAGTGACCTCTCACTCTTACATAGTGATCTCACTCTTACATAGTGACCTCTCACTCTTACATAGTGATCTCACTCTTACATAGTGACCTCTCACTCTTACATAGTACCCTCTCACTCTTACATAGTGACCTCTCACTCTTACAGTGACCTCTCACTCTTACACAGTGACCTCTCACTCTTACATAGTGACCTCTCACTCTTACATAGTACCCTCTCACTCTTACATAGTGACCTCTCACTCTTACATAGTGACCTCTCAGTCCTACATAGTGACTCTTACCTCTCTCTTTCCTTCCTTCCTTCCCACTCACCCTCCTTCTTTCCTTCCCAGCTACCCTCCTTCCTTCCCACCCACCCTCCTTTCTTCCCCCACTCTCCTTCCTTCCCACCCACCCTACTTCCTTATTTCCCACCTACCCTCCTTACTTCCCACCCACCCTCCTTTCTTCCCCCATCCTCCTTCCTTCCCACCCACCCTCCTTCCTTCCCACCTACCCTCCTTCCTTCCCACCAACCCTTCTTTCTTCCCCCACTCTCCTTCCTTCCCACCCACCCTCTTTCCTTCCCCCACTCTCCTTCCTGCCCATCCACCCTCCTTCCTTCTTTCCCACTTACCCTCCTTCCTTTCCACCTACCCTCCTTCCTTCCCACCCACCCTCCTTTCTTCCCCCATCCTCCTTCCTTCCCACCGACCCTCCTTCCTTCCCACCCATCCTCCTTCCTTCCTTCCCACCCACCCACCCTCCTTCTATCCTTCCCACCCACCCTCCTTCCTTCCGTCCCCCCCACCCTCCTTCCTTCCCACCCACCTCCTTCCTTCCTTCCCACCTACCCTCCTTCCTTCCCACCCACCCTACTTTCTTCCTCAACTCTCTTTCCTTCCCATCCTCCCTTCTTCCTTCCTTCTCACCCACCCTCCTTCCATCCTTCCCACCCACCCTCCTTTCTTCCTTCCCACCCACCCTCCTTCCTTCCTTCCCACCCACCCTCTTTCCTTCCTTCCCACCCACCCTCCTTCTTTCCAACCCACCCTCCTTCCTTCCTTCCCACCCACCCTCCTTCCTTCCTTCCCACCCACCCTCCTTTCTTCCCCTACTCTCCTTCCTTCCCACCCACCCTCTTTCCTTCCCCCACTCTCCTTCCTGCCCATCCACCCTCCTTCCTTCCTTCCCATTTACCCTCCCTCCTTTCCACCTACCCTCCTTCCTTCCCACCCACCCTCCTTTCTTCCCCCATTCTCCTTCCTTCCCACCCACCCTCCTTCCTTCCCACTCACCCTCCTTCCTTCCCACCAACCCTCCCTCCTTCCCACCCACCCTCCTTCCTTCCTTCCCACCCACCCACCCTCCTTCCATCCTTCACACCCACCCTCCTTCCTTCCTTCCCTCCCACCCTCTTTCCTTCCCACCCACCCTCCTTCCTTCCTTCCGACCTACCCTCCTTCATTCCCACCCACCCACCTTTCTTCCTCCACTCTCCTTCCTTCCCACCCACCCTCCTTCCTTCCTTCCCACCCACCCTCCTTCCTTCCTTCCCACCCACCCACCTTCCTTCCTTCCCACCCACCCTCCTTCCTTCCTTCCCACCTACCCTCCTTCCTTCCCACCCACCCTCCTTCCTTACAACCCACTCTCCTTCCTTCCTTCCTTCCCACCCACCCTTCTTCCTTCCTTCCCACCCACCCTCCTTCCTTCCGACCCACCCTCCTTCCATCCCACCCACCCTCCTTTCTTCCTCCACTCTCCTTCCTTCCCACCCACCCTCCTTCCTTCCTTCCCACCCACCCTCTTTCCTTCCTTCCCACCCACCCTCCTTCCTTTCCACCCACCCTCCTTCCTTCCCACCCACCCTCCTTCCTTCCTTCCCACCCACCCACCCTCCTACCATCCTTCCCACCCACCCTCCTTCCTTCCTTCCCGCTCACCCTCCTTCCTTCCCACCCATACTCTTTCCTTCCTTCCCACCTACCCTCCTTCCTTCCCACCCACCCTCCTTTCTTCCTCCACTCTTCTTCCTTCCCACCCACTCTCCTTCCTTCCTTCCCACCCACCCTCCTTCCATCCTTCCCACCCACCCTCCTTCCTTCCTTCCCACCCACCCTCCATCCTTCCTTCCCACCCACCCTCTTTCCTTCCTTCCCACCCACCCTCCTTCCTTCCTTCCCACCCACCCTCCTTCCTTCCCACCCACCCTCCTTCCATCCTTCCCACCCACCCTCCTTCCTTCCTTCCCACCCACCCTCCTTCCTTCCTTCCCACCCACCCTCTTTCCTTCCTTCCCACCCACCCTCCTTCCTTTCTTCCCACCCACCCTCCTTCCTTCCTTCCCACCCACCCTCCTTTCTTCCTCCACTCTCCTTCCTTCCCACCCACCCTCCGTTCTTCCTTCCCACCCACCCTCTTTCCTTACTTCCTTCCCACCCACCCTCCTTCCTTCCCACCCACCCTCCTTCCTTCCCACCCACCCACCCTCCTTCTATCCTTCCCACCCACCCTCCTTCCTTCATTCCCGCCCACCCTCCTTCCTTCCCACCCACCTCCTTCCTTCCTTCCCACCTACCCTCCTTCCTTCCCACCCACCCTACTTTCTTCCTCAACTCTCTTTCCTTCCCACCCACCCTCCTTCCTTCCTTCTCACCCACCCTCCTTCCATCCTTCCCACCCACCCTCCTTCCTTCCTTTCCACCCACCCTCCTTCCTTCCTTCCCACCCACCCTCTTTCCTTCCTTCCCACCCACCCTCCTTCCTTCCCACTCACCCTCCTTCCTTTCTTCCCACACACCCTCCTTCCTTCCTTCCCACCCACCCTCCTTCCTTCCTTCCCACCCACCCTCCTGCCTTCCTTCCCGCCCACCCTCCTTCATTCTTTCCCACCCACCCTCCTTCCTTCCTTTCCACCCACCCTCCTTCCTTCCTTCCCACCCTTCCTCCTTCCTTCCGTACTTCCTACCCACCTTCCCTCCTTCCCACCCACCATCCTTCCTTTCTACCCACCCCTCCCTCCCCTCCCTCCCTCACTCTAACCGTCCCTCCGTAATTTTCTCCCTATCTCCAAACCTCTCTTTCTTCTTTCCTCTCTAATTCCTTTCTTTTTTCACTCTCTCCCTCCTTCCTTCCTGTCTTGCCTTCCTCATCCATTTCTTCCTCCCTTCTCTCCCTTCTTCCTTTACCACTCTCTCTCTCTCTCTTTACTTTAGTCACTGCCTTATTCCTTCCATCATTCCTTTTTTTCCTCTCCCTCACTCTTTCCTCTTTAATTCTTCAATTCCTTCTCACCCTCCTTCCTTCCCTTCTTGCTTACTTCCCTCCCTTCCTCCGTCCTTCCTTTCTTACTTGTTTCCTTCTTTCCTTCTTTCTTTCCATTCTTCCATCCTTCCGTCCCTCCTTCCTTTCTTTCTTCTTTCCTTCATTCCTTCTTCCTTCCTTCGTTCCTTCATTCCTTCCTTCCTTCAATCCTTCCTTCCTTCTTTCCATCCTTTCTTCGTTCCTTCCTTCCTTCCATCCTTCCATCCTTCCATCCTTCCTTTCTACCTTCCTTCCTTCCTTTAACCCTGCCTTCTTTCCTTCAATCCTTCCTTCCTTCTTTCCATTCTTCCTTCCTTCATTCCATCCTTAGTTCCTTCCATCCATCTATCCATCCATCCCACCTTCCATCCTTCCATCCATCCTTCCTTCCTTCCTCCATCCTTCCATCCTTCCATCCTTCATTCCATCCATCTATCCATCCATCCCTCCTTCCATCCTTTCATCCTTCCATCCATCCTTCCTTCTTTCATCCATCCTTCCATCCTACCATCCTTCCATCCTTCCTTCCATCCATCTATCCATCCATCCCTCCTTCCTTCCTTCCATCCTTCCATCTATCCTTCTATCCTTCCTTCCTTCCATCCTTCCATCCTTCCTTTCATCTTTCCATCCTTCCATCCTTCCATCCTTCCTTCCTTCCATCCTTCCATCCTTCGTTCCTTCCATCCTTCCATCCTTGTATCCTTCCATATTTCCATCCTTCCTTCCTTCCTTCCTTCCTTCCTTCCTTCCATCCTTCCATCCTTCCATCCTTCCTTCCATCCTTCCATCCTTCCTTCCATCCTTCCATCCTTCCATCCTTCCATCCTTCCATCCTTCCTTCCATCCTTCCATCCTTCCATCCATCCTTCCATCCTTCCATCCTTCCATCCTTCCATCCTTCCATCCTTCCTTCCATCCTTCCATCCTTCCATCCTTCCATCCTTCCTTCCTTCCTTCCTTCCTTCCATCCTTCCATCCTTCCTTCCATCCTTCCATCCTTCCATCCTTCCTTCCATCCTTCCTTCCGTCGTTCCATCCTTCCAACCTTCCTTCCATCCTTCCATCCTTCCTTCCACCCTTCCATCCTTCCATCCTTCCAACCTTCTTTCCATCCTTCCTTCCATCCTTCCATCCTTCCTTCCATCCTTCCATCCTTCCATCCTTCCTTCCATCCTTCCATCCTTCCAGCCTTCCATCCTTTCTTCCATCCTTCCATCCTTCCATCCTTCCTTAGTTCCATCCTTTCATCCTTCCATCCTTCCTTCCATCCATCCATCCTTCCAATCTTCCTTCCTTCCATCCTTTCATCCTTCCTTTCATCATTTCTTCCGTCCTTCCATCCTTCCAAACCTTCCTTCCTTCCTTCCATCCTTCCATCCTTCCTTCCATCCTTCCATCCTTCCATCTTTCCATCCTTCCATCCTTCCTTCCATCCTTCTATCCTTCCAACCTTCCTTCCATCCTTCCTTCCATCCTTCCATCCTTCCATCCTTCCATCCTTCCATCCTTCCATCCTTCATCCTTCCTTCCTTCCATCCTTCCATCCTTCCATCTTTCCTTCCATCCATCCTTCCTTCCATCCTTTTATCCTTCCTTCCATCCTTCCTTCCTTCCATCCTTCCTTCCATCCTTCCATCCTTCCATCCTTCTATCCTTCCATCCTTCCATCCTTCCTTCCATACTTACATCCTTCCATCCATCCTTCCATCCTTCCATCCTTCCATCCTTCCTTTCTTCCTTCCATCCTTCCATCCCTCCATCCTTCCTTCCATTCTTCCATCCTTCCATCCTTCCATTTTTCTTTCCATCCATATATCTATCCATCCCTCGTTCCATCCTTTCATCCTTCCATCCTTCCTTCCTTCCTTCCTTCCTTCCTTCCATCATTCCTTCCATCAGTCCTTCCTTCCTTCCATCCATCCATCCATCCTTCCTTCCTTCCTTCCTTCCTTCCTTCCTTCCTTCTTTCCTTCCTTCCTTCCTTCCTTCCTTCCTTTCATCCTTTCATCCTTCCTTCCTTCCTTCCTTCCTTCCTTCCTTCCTTCCTTCTTTCCTTCCTTCCTTCCTTCCCTCCTTCCTTCCTTCCTTCCTTCCTTCCTTCCATCATTCCTTCCATCAGTCCTTCCTTCCTTCCATCCATCCATCCATCCTTCCTTCCTTCCTTCCTTCCTTCCTTCCTTCCTTCTTTCCTTCCTTCCTTCCTTTCTTCCTTCCTTCCTTTCATCCTTTCATCCTTCCTTCCTTCCTTCCGTCCTTCCTTTCTTCCTTCTTTCCCTCCTTCCTTCCCTCTTTCCTTCCATCCTTCCTTCTTTCCTTCCTTCCTTCGTGTGTGTGTGTGTGTGTGTGTGTGTGTGTGTGTGTGTGTGTGTGTGTGTGTGTGTGTGTGTGTGTGTGTGTGTGTGTGTGTGTGTGTGTGTGTGTGTGTGTGTGTGTGTGTGTGTGTGTGTGTGTGTGTGTGTGTGTGTGTGTGTGTGTGTGTGTGTGTGTGTGTGTGTGTGTGTGTGTGTGTGTGTGTGTGTGTGTGTGTGTGTGTGTGTGTGTGTGTGTGTGTGTGTGTGTGTGTGTGTGTGTGTGTGTGTGTGTGTGTGTGTGTGTGTGTGTGTGTGTGTGTGTGTGTGTGTGTGTGTGTGTGTGTGTGTGTGTGTGTGTGTGTGTGTGTGTGTGTACTCACCTAATTGTACTCACCTAATTGTGGTTGCAGGGGTCGAGACTCAGCTCCTGGCCCCGCCTCTTCACTGATCGCTACTGGATCCTCTCTCTCTCTGCTTCCTGAGCTTTGTCATACCTCTTCTTAAAACTATGTATGGTTCCTGCCTCCACTACTTCACTTGCTAGGCTATTCCACTTGCTGACAACTCTATGACTGAAGAAATACTTCCTAACGTCCCTGTGACTCGTCTGAGTCTTCAGCTTCCAGTTGTGACCCCTTGTCCCTGTGTCCCCTCTCTGGAACATCCTATCTCTGTCCACCTTGTCTATTCCCCGCAGTATCTTGTATGTCGTTATCATGTCTCCCCTGACCCTTCTGTCCTCCAGTGTCGTCAGTCCGATTTCCCTTAACCTTTCCTCGTACGACATTCCCTTGAGCTCTGGGACTAGCCTTGTTGCAAACCTTTGTACTTTCTCTAACTTCTTGACGTGCTTGACCAGGTGTGGGTTCCAGACTGGTGCTGCATACTCCAGTATGGGCCTAACATACACAGTGTACAGTGTCTTGAACGATTCCTTATTGAGGTATCGGAACGCTATTCTCAGGTTTGCCAGGCGCCCGTATGCTGCAGCGGTTATTTGGTTGATGTGTGCCTCCGGTGATGTACTCGGTGTTATGGTCACCCCAAGGTCTTTCTCCCTGAGTGAGGTCTGTAGTCTTTGTCCACCTAGCCTATATTCTGTCTGCGGTCTTCTTTGCCCCTCCCCAATCTTCATGACTTTGCATTTGGCTGGATTGAATTCGAGGAGCCAGTTACTGGACCACATGTCCAGCCTCTCCAGGTCTCTTTGCAGTCCTGCCTCATCCTCGTCCGATTTAATTCTTCTCATCAACTTCACGTCATCTGCGAACAGGGACACTTCAGAGTCTATTCCTTCCATCATGTCGTTCACATATATCAAAAATAGCACTGGTCCTAGAACTGACCCCTGTGGGACCCCGCTCGTAACAGGCGCCCACTGTGATACCTCTTCACGTACCATGACTCGTTGCTGCCTCCCTGTCAGGTATTCCCTTATCCATTGCAGTGCCCTTCCTTTTATGTGTGCCTGATCCTCCAGCTTCTGCACTAATCTCTTGTGGGGAACTGTGTCAAAGGCCTTCCTGCAGTCTAGGAAAACGCAATCTACCCAACCCTCTCTCTCGTGTCTTACTTCTGTTACCTTGTCATAAAACTCCAGGAGGTTTGTGATACAAGATTTGCCTTCCATGAACCCATGCTGGTTTTCATTTATAATCTTGTTCCTTTCCAGGTGTTCGACCACTCTCCTCCTGATAATCTTCTCCATGACTTTGCACACAATACATGTCAGAGACACAGGTCTGTAGTTTAGTGCCTCGTTTCTGTTTCCTTTCTTAAATATGGGGACTACATTAGCTGTCTTCCATTTCTCAGGTAGTTGCCCAGTTTCAAGGGATGTGTTGAAGATTGTGGTTAGAGGCACACACAGCATCTCTGCTCCTTCTCTAAGGACCCATGGGGAGATGTTGTCCGGTCCCATCGCCTTTGAGGTGTCAAGGTCACTTAAGAGCTTCTTCACCTCCTCCTCAGTTGTTCGTATGTCATCCAACACTTGTTGGTATATTCCCTCTTGATGTTCCCTTCTGTGCTGTCTTCCCACAGCCCTTCCTGTCTCTACTGTAAAAACTTCCTTAAATCTCCTGTTCAGCTCCTCACATACCTCCTGATCATTTCTTGTGAGTTCTCCACCTTCTGTCCTTAATCTGATCACCTGGTCTTTGACTGTTGTCTTCCTCCTGATGTGGCTATACAACAGTTTCGGGTCAGTCTTGATTCTCGATGCTATGTCATTTTCATACTGTCGCTGGGCCTCCCTCCTTACCTGTGCGTACTCATTCCTGGCTCTGCGACTGATCTCCCTATTTTCGTGTGTTCTCTGCCTTCTGTACTTTTTCCATTCTCTATTGCACTTTGTTTTTGCCTCCTTACACCGTCGGGTAAACCAGGGGCTTGTTCTGGTCTTCCCGTTGTTACTGTTGCCCTTGGGAATGAACCTTTCCACTGCCTCCTTGCATTTTGTTGCTACATATTCCATCATTTCATTTACTGGCTTTCCTGCCAGTTCTCTGTCCCACTGGACCTCCCGCATGAAGTTCTTCAACCCTATGTAGTCCCCTCTTTTATAGTCAGGCTTTTCCCATTCTACTCCTGTTATTCTCTCCACTTGCAGCTCTACTATGTATTCAAAGCACAGAACCACGTGGTCGCTAGCTCCTAGGGGACTCTCATACTTGATGTCCTCAATGTCTGAGCTGCCCAGGGTGAACACAAGGTCCAATCTTGCTGGTTCATCCTCCCCTCTCACTCTGGTAGTGTCCTTAACATGTTGGTGCATGAGGTTTTCCAGCACCACGTCCAACATCCTGGCTCTCCATGTTTCGGGACCCCCATGTGGCTCCAGGTTTTCCCAGTCAATCTCCCTGTGGTTGAAATCCCCCATAACCAGCAACTTTGCTCTGCTGGAGTGAGCTCTTCTTGCCACCTCAGCAAGTGTGTCCACCATTGCTCTGTTGCTCTCTTCATATTCCTCTCTTGGCCTCCTGCAGTTCTGTGGTGGATTATACATCACTGCAATGACCACTTTGTGTTCCCCAGACTGAAGTGTACCTGCTATGTAGTCTCTTTCTCCTGTCTCATCTATTCCTTCCATTTTCTCGAATTTCCATCTGTTTTTTACGAGCAGAGCAACCCCACCTCCCCCCCTACCCCTTCTATCTTTCCTCATGATCTGGTATCCTTGTGGGAAGATTGCATCTGTTATTGTCTCCATGAGTTTTGTTTCTGTAACTGCTATGATGTCTGGGGACTTCTCATTGATTCTTTCTTGCCATTCCTCATGTTTATTCGTTAATCCATCTGCATTTGTGTACCAAACCTTCAACTTCTGTTCTAATACTGTAACTGTGGTGCGGGGGGTGGAAACAGAGGGATCGGTGTGTGATGGTTGGTTTGGAATGTTCAGTTGCCTTGGGGGTGTCGTGGCTGGAGTCCTTCTGCAGGTGTTTCTGGGGGGTGCGCTTGTCCTTCCATTTGATCCTGGGTTATTCTGCTCTCCTTTTTCATTTCCTCCCATTTCTCCTTTCGTTTTTGAACTCTCTCTTTCATTGTCTTCCTTTCGTCCTGTGTTCTGTCTCGGTCGAGGTACACACTCCGGAACTCCTGCTTGCCTCTCAGCCGTGCTTTCTCCTGCAGGATCATGGTTCGGGTTGATTCTGCCTTGAAAATTACTTTGAGAGGCCGATTCCTTTTCTTTGTGAACCACCCAATTCTCCGAAAATTTGCCACCTGGGTCATGTCCCCCTCGCCTATCACCTTCATGATGTCTTCAATCGCTTTTTTCTCCTCCTGCTTTCTTTCATCATAAGTTTCCCCTTTAGCTTCGTCTAGCCCATAGACAAACACGGATCTCTCCCTTTCCACCTCCCACTGTGACTCCCATTGCATCCTCTGATGTGTTTTAGTTCCTTCCCGTGGAGTGTTCCTTCCTTCAGTCCCTTCCCTCGTTATGGCCCCTATGCTTCTTGGTTTATCCTTCCTGCTCACTTGCTCCTGGCCCCCACAGGTATCTGGTAAGGTCCTTGCACATGTCCTAGTTCCATCAATGTCTTCCAACCTCTCTTTCTGTCCTAGAGTGCTCCCTGTCTTTGTTTTGGCCCCATGTGGGTTTGACAGGACCTCTGCATACAGTTTAGTTTCCATGCTTCCTTCGGACCTGTTGTCTGTGTTCGATGTAGCCATTGCCGATGCTACTTCTGTAATATCTTTGTCTCTGTGCTGTTTCAGATGTCTCAGCTCCTCTTCTAATCTCTCTATCTTGATTTCTGCTGCTGTGGCCTGTTGCTTCCACCTTCTGCATTCTGCTGCTAACCTCTCTTCCATCTTCCTTTCCAGCTCATCTAGTCTCCTTCCCCAGTCTTCCTCCCTTTTTTTGAGCTCTATCTCCCATTCCTCCCTCTCAGATTCGTCCTTGGAGCCCCTTGTCCTCATCCTGGTTAGGGGGAGGGGAATAGACGGTTAGGAGAGGGGATGGATGGTTGTGGGGGAGGGGGAGGA
>NC_091292.1:69628689-69710453 GCF_038502225.1 Cherax quadricarinatus
GTGTGTGTGTGTGTGTGTGTGTGTGTGTGTGTGTGTGTGTGTGTGTGTGTGTGTGTGTGTGTGTGTGTGTGTGTGTGTGTGTGTGTGTGTGTGTGTGTGTGTGTGTGTGTGTGTGTGTGTGTGTGTGTGTGTGTGTGTGTGTGTGTGTGTGTGTGTGTGTGTGTGTGTGTGTGTGTGTGTGTGTGTGTGTGTGTGTGTGTGTGTGTGTGTGTGTGTGTGTGTGTGTGTGTGTGTGTGTGTGTGTGTGTGTGTGTGTGGTTGCAGGGGTCGAGTCCTAGCTCCTGGCCCCACCTCTTCACCGGTTGCTACTAGGCCCTCTCTCTCCCCGCTCCATGAGCTTTATCAAACCTCGTCTTAAAACTGTGTATGGTTCCTGCCTCCACTACGTCATTTTCTAGGCTATTCCACTGCCTTACAACTCTATGACTGAAGAAATACTTCCTACTATCTCTCTGACTCATTTGTGTCTTCAACTTCCAATTGTGGCCTCTTGTTTCTGTGTCCCCTCCCTGGAACATCCTGTCTTTGTCCACCTTGTCTATTCCACGCAGTATTTTATATGTCGTTATCATGTCTCCCCTGACCCTCCTGTCCTCCAGTGTCGTCAGGCCGATTTACCTTAATCTTTCTTCATAGGACATTCCCCTTAGCTCTGGAACTAACCTTGTTGCAAACCTTTGTACTTTCTCTAGTTTCTTGACGTGCTTTATCAAGTGCGGGTTCCAAACAGGTGCTGCATACTCCAGTATGGGCCTGACATACACGGTGTACAGTGTCTTGAATGATTCCTTACTAAGGTGTCGGAATGCTGTTCTCAGGTTTGCCAGGCGCCCATATGCTGCAGCAGTTATCTGATTGATGTGTGCTTCCGGAGACATGCTCGGTGTTATACTCACCCCAAGATCTTTCTCCTTGAGTGAGGTTTGCAGTCTTTGGCCACCTAGCCTATACTCTGTCTGTGGTCTTCTGTGCCCTTCCCCTATCTTCATGACTTTGCATTTGGCAGGATTAAATTCGAGAAGCCATTTGCTGGACCAGGTGTCCAGTCTGTCCAGGTCTCTTTGAAGTCCTGCCTGGTCCTCATCAGATTTAATTCTCCTCATTAACTTCACATCATCTGCAAACAGGGACACTTCTGAGTCTAACCCTTCCGTCATGTCGTTCACATATACCAAAAATAGCACTGGTCCTAGGACCGACCCCTGTGGGACCCCGCTCGTCACAGGTGCCCACTGTGATACATCATTACGTACCATGACTCGTTGTTGCCTCCCTGTCAGGTATTCTCTGATCCATTGCAGTGCCCTTCCTGTTATATGCGCCTGATGCTCTAGCTTCTGCACTAATCTCTTGTGAGGAACTGTGTCAAAGGCCTTCTTGCAGTCCAAGAAGATGCAATCAACCCACCCCTCTCTCTCTTGTCTTACTTCTGTTATTTTATCATAAAACTCCAGAAGGTTTGTGACACAGGATTTGCCTTCCGTGAATCCGTGCTGGTTGGCATTTATATTCCTGTTCCGTTCCAGGTGCTCCACCACTCTCCTCCTGATAATCTTCTCCATAATTTTGCATACTATACACGTCAATGACACAGGTCTATAGTTTAGTGCCTCTTTTCTGTCTCCTTTTTTGAAAATGGGAACTACATTTGCCGTCTTCCATACCTCAGGTAGTTGCCCAGTTTCCAGGGATGTGTTGAAGATTGTGGTAAGTGGTACGCACAACATATCTGCTCCCTCTCTAAGGACCCACGGAGAGATGTTGTCCGGTCCCATTGCCTTTGAGGTATCGATGTCCCTTAGCAGTTTCTTCACCTCCTCCTCATCTGTATGTATGTCGTCCAACACTTGTTGGTGTATTCCTTGTTGGTGTCTCCATCTGCTCCTCACATACCTCGTGTGTGTGTGTGTGTGTGTGTGTGTGTGTGTGTGTGTGTGTGTGTGTGTGTGTGTGTGTACTCGCCTAGTTGTACTCACCTAGTTGAGGCTGCATGGGTCGAGTCATAGCTCCTGGCCCCGCCTCTTCACTGGTCGATACTAATTCACTCTCTCCATGATATTTGTCATACCTCTTCTTTAAACTATTTATGGAACTTGCTTCCACTACTTCACTCTCCAGATTATTCCACTTCCTGACAACTCCAAGACTAAATAAATACTTCCTAACATCCCTATGACTCATCTGGGTTTTCAGCTTCCAATTGTGTCCCCTTGTTTCTGTATCCCATCTCTGAAACATTCGATCCCTATCCACCTTGTCAATGCCTGTCAGTATTTTATACGTTGTTATAATGTCCCCTCTATCCCTCCTATCCTCAAGTGTCATCAGGATGGGTTCCCTTAACCTCTCCTCATAAGACATACCCCTCAGTTCCGGGACTAATCGTGTTGCAAATTTTTGCACTCTCTCCTGTTTCGTGACGTGTTTGACTAGGTGAGGGTACAATACTGGTGCTGCATACTCCAGTATAGGCCTTACGTACACTGTGTACAATGTCGTGAATGACTCTTTACTCAGATCTCTAAACGCCAATCTCAGGTTTGCCAATCACCCATATGCTGCAGCAGTTATTTGATTGATGTGTGCCTCAAGGGACATGTTCGTTATAATGCTTACCCCATGCTCCTTTTCTTTAATTGAAATTTGCAGCTTTTGTACGCTGTCTGTGGTCTTCTGTGTCCTTCCCCAATCTTCATGACCTTACACTTACTGGGGTTAAACTTTAGGAGCCATTTGTCGGACTATACTTGAAGTTTGTCCAGATCCCCTTGTAATCTTAACTGATCCTCGCCCACTTGTATTCTCCTCATCAGTTTCACATCATCAGCGAACAGTGACACTTCTGAATCTATTCTTTCCACAATGTCATTTACATATACAAGAAACAGCATCGGCCTAGGACTGAACCTTGTGGGACCCCACTCGACACATACACGTAACAACACTCGTTGTTTCCTTCCTGTCAGGTATTCCTTGATCCATTGCAGTACTTTCCCCGTTATACCTGCATGATCCTCTAATTTTTGCACCAGTCTCTTGTGTGATGCTGTGTCAAAAGCCTTCTTGCAGTCTAAAAAGATGCAATCTACCCATCCCTCTCTCTCCTGTCTTACTTCTGTTACCTTATCGTAGAACTGAAGTAGATTTGTGAAACAGGATTTCCCATCTCTGAAACCGTGCTAACTGTCATGTATGAGCCCAATCTTTTCAATGTGTTTCACCACTCTTCTCCTGATAATCTTTTCCATAACTTTACATACTATACAAGTCAGTGACACTGGTCTGTAGTTTAACGCTGCCTGTCTGTCTCCTTTCTTAAAAATTGGAACTACATGTGCTGTCTTCCACGCCTCAGGCAACTACACAGTTTCGATAGATTTACTGAAAGTTGCCGCTAGCGGCACACACAGTTCCTCTGCTCCCTCTCTCAGTATCCATGGAGATATGTTATCTGGGCCCACCGCCTTTGAGGTATCTAGTTCGTCTAGCAGTTTCTTCACCTCTACCTTGGTTATGTGTATTGTGTCCAGCACCTGCTGGTGCACCCTACCTCCACAGTTTGCTGGAAGCATTCCTGACTCTATTGTGACTACTTCTCTAAATCTTTTGTTTAGCTCATCACATACTTCTTGGTCACTCTTCGTCAGCTCCCTCCTTCTTTCCTCAGTCTGATTACCTGGTCCTTGACTGTTGTTTTTCTCCTAATGTGACTGAATAACAACTTTGGTTCAGATTTGACTTTTGATGCTATGTCGTTCTCGTATTGCCTCTGGGCCTCTCTCCTTATCCTTGCATATTCGTTTCTGGTTCTTCTGCTCAACTCCTTATTCTCTTGAGGCCTTTGCCTTCTATATCTTTTTTATGCTTTAGCACACTTGGCTTTGGCCTCTTTACACCTCCAGTTAAACCATTGACTCACTCTGGTTTTACCATTTTTCTGTTGCCCTTTGGTATGAACCTTTCCTCTGCCTCCCTGCACTTAGTGGTTACTATTTCCATCATATCATTTACTGTCTTTCCATCTAGTTCTCTTTCCTACTGCACTTCATGCAGGAAACTTCTCATTCCTATGTAGTCCCCTTTTTTAGTTCGATTTCTTTCTTTGTTCTCGTGCTGCTGCATTCTCCACTGTTAACTCTACAAGATATTCAGAACTCAGAACATCATGATAACTAGCGCCAAGGGATTTCGTGGGTGACATCCCCTATGTCTGAACTATTCAAGGTGAATATGAGATCCAGCCTTGCTGCAACATCCTCTACTCTTTCTCTGGTTGAATCCCTAACATGCTGGTGAATGAAGTTCTCCAATATAGTCTCCACCATCTTAGCCCTCCATGTTTCTGGTCTCCCATGTGGCTCTAGGTTTCCCCATTCAATCTCTTTATGATTGAAATCCCATATTATAAACAATTTTGTCCTACTCATATGAGCTCTCCTGGCCATTTCAGCTAGTGTATCAATCATTGTCCTATTGCACACATCATACTCTTCTCTTGTCCTCCTGCTGTTAAGTGGTGGGTTATACATCACTGCTATCATCTCCTTTGGACCACCAGTCTGAAGTGTTCCTACAATGAAGTCGTCTGTTTCCCTTCTTTCCATTCCTCTCTTCTCCTCAAAACTCAACTGATTTTTTATGAGCAATGCTACTCCTCCCCCTCCTCTGTTCTCTCTGTCTTTCCTCATAATCTGATATCCAGGTGGAAAGATTGCATCTGTTATCATCCATGTAAGTATTGTCTTTGTTAGTGCTATGAGGTCAGGTGATGCATCAATGATGCGTTCTTGCCACTCTTCACTCTTATTTGTTATTCCATCTGCATTGGTGTACCATACCTTTAGCTTTCTTTCCCTTACTGTATTTTGGGAGATGGAAGAGGAAGGTGCAGGCTGGGAGGGTGGGAGGCAGGGCAAAATATTATGAGAAGCTGCTGTGATTGTGGAATTAGTGCTTAGGGGGTTGGTGGCTATGGAGTGTGGTTCGTTTCTGTTTACTGTGTTTGGTTGATATGTGGTGACAGGGGTTGAGAGGTTTCTGTAAGCATTGGTGTTTGGTGTTTCCCCAAAGGCTGAGCTTTCCTGTCTGTCGTTGCCTGTCCTGTCTCTCTTTCCTTCCACTGGTTCTATCTTGCTCTCACTTTCAGTTGTTCCCTTTCCTTTCTTTTTCTGTCTCAATTGAGGAACACTTTTTGATAATCTGGAGAGTCCTTTAACAGTGGTTTCTGTTGTAGTATCCTGTTCCGTACCACATTTGTTTTGAATGTCAGTCTGATTGGTCGATTTTTTTCCTCGAATACCCCGAAGTCTGTGAAAATTTTCTACCTGAGGCATGGCCTTCTCTCCTGTTATTTCAATGATGTTCTTAATCTCTGTTTCCTCTCAATGCTTTCTTTCATCATAGATCTACCCTTCAGCCTCCTGAATCTCACGAATAAATATTGACCTCTCCCTCTCTTCTTCCCATTTTATTTCCCTCCGTATCTCTGGATCTGATTTAAGCATCTCCTTTGCTGTTTCCCTAATCGTCTCCCAGACACCCTGATGGCCTGATATTACTGCTGCAAAAGACTGCTTAGCTCCATACCCTCCAGCCTGCTGATGTTCCCATTTCAGTCATCTTGGTCCTTTCGAACCTCATCTCAGCTACTACAGCTCGTGTGTGTGTGTGTGTGTCTGCACATGTGTTTGTGTACTCACCTATTTGTGGTTGCGGGGGTCGATACAAAGCTCCTGGCCCCGCCTCTTCACTGGTAGCTACTAGGTCGTCTATCTCCCTGCTCCATGAGCTTTATCATACCTCGTCTTAAAACTATATATTGTTTCTGCCTCCACTAAATCACTTGCCAGACTATTCCACTGCCTGACAACTCTATGACTGAAGAAATACTTCCTAACATCTCTTTGACTCATCTGATTTTTTAACTTCCAATTGTGACCTTTGTTGCTGTGTCCAATCTCTGGAACATCCTGTCTCTGCCACATTGTCAGTTCCTTGCAGTATTTTATATGTTTTTTTCACGTGTCTCCTAGCCCTCCTCTCCTCCAGTGTCGTCATTACGATTTCCTTTAACCTATCATCGAGGACAATTCCCTTAGGCCTGGGACTAGTCTTGTTGCAAACCTTTGCACTTTCTCTAATTTACTGACGTGCTTGACCAGGTGTGGGTTACAAACTGATGCTGCGTGTATTTGTGTGTTAGTGTTTGTAGGGTTTAGTGAATTTGTGTGTGAGTGTGTGTGCACATGTATGTATACACATTTTCAGTTTGTATGAGTGTTTGGCGTGTGTACTCACCTAGTTATGGTTACAGGGGTCGAGTCACAGTTCCTGGCTCCGCCTCTTCATTGGCTGCTACTAGGTCACTTCATGCTCTATGAGCTTTATCATACCTCTTCTTAAAGCTATGTATGGATTCTGCCTCTATAACATCACTTCCCTGACTATTCCACTTCCTGACAACTCTGTGACTGAAGAAATTCTTCTTAACATCCCTGTGATTCATCTAACTCTTTAACTTCCAACTGTGATTCGTTGTTGCTGTGTTCCATCTCTGGAACACCCTGTCTCTTTCCACCTTGTCGATTCCTCAGTATTTTATAAGTCGCTATCATATCCCATTTTTCTTGTCTTCGTGTCGTCATGTCGATCTCCCTTAACCTCTCCTCGTAGGACACACCCCTTAGCTCAGGGACTACATTCCTTACATTTTTGGCTAGGTGTGGGTTCCAAACTGGTGCTGCATACTCCATTATGGGGCTAACGTACGTAGTGTACAGGATCTTGAATGAGTCCTTATTAAGATGTCGGATTGATGTTCTTAGGTTTACTAGGCGCCCGTATGCTGCAAGAGTTATTTTTTTGATGTGCACCTCAGGAGATGTGCCTGGTGTTATACTCACCCCAAGATCATTTTCCTTGAGAGAGTTTTGTAATCTCTGGCCCCCTAGAGTGTACTCCACATGTGGTCTTTACCCCTCCCCAGTCTTCATGACTTTGCATTTGGTGGGGCTGAACTCCAGGAGCCAGTTGCTGGACCAGGCCTGCAGCCTCTCCAGATCCCTTTGTAGTTCTGCCTGGTCGTCCTCTGATTAAATCCTTCTCATCAACTTTACATCTTCTGCAAACAGGGGCACTTCGGAGTCTATCCCTTCCGTCATGTCGTTCACAAATACCAGAAACAGCATCGGTCCTAAGACTGACCCCTGTGGAACCCTGCTCGTTACCTGTGCCCAATCTGACACCTCACCACGCACCATGACTCGCTGTTTTCTTCCTGACAGGCATTATCTGATCCACTGTAGTGCCTTCCCTGTTATCCCTGCCTGGTCCTCCAGCTTTTACATTAATCTATTGTGTGGAACTGCTATCACCCTCTCATAGAACTCCAGTAGGTTTTGACACAAGATTTCCCGTTCCTGAACCCATGCTGCCTGTCGTTGGTAAACTCGTTCCTTTCCAGGTGTTCCACCACTCTTCTCCTGTGTGTGTGTGTGTGTGTGTGTGTGTGTGTGTGTGTGTGTGTGTGTGTGTGTGTGTGTGTGTGTGTGTGTGTGTGTGTGTGTGTGTGTGTGTGTGTGTATGTGTGTGTGAGTGTGTGTGTGTATGTGTGTTAGGAAAATATATCGGATCCTAGGGGGTGAAAGCCTTGTCTAGGGGCATATATAAAATATTAAAAAAAATATACATCACCCTGAGGACACACTTGTAACTTTACAAAAGCACTGAACAGGCGGTCAGTACTTAAGGGATGATTACCAGGAAGGACAGATAACCTCAGCTTTTACGAAAATAAAATATTTCACATGTTACAAAATAGCTCACTAGTAGTGTTACTAGTTATTTAAAGTTAGTTAGGCCATATTACATTATAAAACCACAACAGTGGGTCTTCATGACCCTCCACCCTTCTGCAGGTAAAATTATTATCCCTGCACTCGGTTACACAGGCGTGGCCCTGTTTTGGGCAATGCCAAAACCTGGGCCACGCCCAATGCTAGGGCCAACTTTAGAGTATAAAAAATATTTCCCAAAACAACTAAAGCTAACAAAAACATCACACACTACTTAACCTGGCTCCATCACCTCTCTTAGCATCAGCTAGACAAGTGACGATAGACAGCTCTCCCAGTCCCAGTCCGTTACATGACTCATACGTGTCCACCTGCCAGGTCCACCTGCCAGGTCCACCTGCCAGGTCCACCTGCCTTTCATTTCGCTTTCATTTAAGCACTGACACTATTTTTATGGACTTTAAATGCAAAAGCAACACTACTTCGTGTTATATATTCTTATTCCAAGAATGCAGTATCCTGCATAATAGTATGTTTGTACGTAGTAGTGGCGTGAGGGGAAACACAGAGAGAGAGAGAGAGGAGAAAGAGATATTTTATCTAGATGTATATATTGTACCATATATAAATCTGCACTAAGTCCAACTTCTTGGATCTCAATCTAGCTGAACCACTTGTTCACCCACTTGCCCACCCCCTTGTTCTCCCTCTTGTTCATCGATTTTTTTAATCACTTGTTCACTCATTTTTTACACACTTGTTCACCCTCTTGTTCACCCACTTGCTGACCCACTTGTTCAACCTCATGTTCGTCCTCTTGTTCACCCACTTGTTCTCTCTCTTGTTCACCCTCTTGTTCACCCACTTGCTGACCCACTTGTTCAACCTCATGTTCGTCCTCTTGTTCACCCACTTGTTCTCTCTCTGGTTCACCCACTTGTTCCCCCATCATCATCTCAGGGGGACAAGAACACACAGATCAGACGGACCATTGGAAACAAAAGAGGGAAGCCATAACCTCTCCAGAGAAGTTTCTTTCAGTGCCAGGAAGGAAAAAAAGCTGGCAAGAAATAACAGAAATCTTACACCAACTGAAAACACTTCTGGAGCAGAGGCATAGTCATTGGCCTCCACTCCAGAACAATAGGTATTAATGCCAGTAAATAACTCCCCTAAATTCCATCAATATAACGACATTTATCTTTACAATCATGCAAGGTCTAAAGCAATCAACAAACAACAAAATTCCTTACATTATGGGTCTGCTCATGGAGTCAGATGCAATGTTTGCAGCTTTTACAGAAACCCACATATAGGATCATTTTGACAGTGAAATATGCGACAAACTAAGTAGGCAACAAGGGGATGGTTGGCTTGTACATCAAAGAGTCACTCATTTGCTCAGAACTACTAAACACCTCAAATGATGTAGTTGAAGTTTTGGTAGTAAAGACTGAAAACCAAAACCTTGTCATTATGGGTGTATTGAAGCCTCCAGATGCAACTTCCCATCGATTCAGAAACACCTTTTGAAAACTGACCACTGTCTGGAAATTCTCTCAACTCTTGTCCCAAACATCTTGCTGCCGGGAGATTTCAACTTAAGACACCTAAAATGGCGGAGTGTAGCAAATAATATTTTTGAAGAGATCACCCCAGGAGGCAGCTCAGATGAAAATTCACACACACATGAGCTATTAAATCTATGCATCACATTCACTATAAACCAGCAAAAATTAGAGCCTACAAAACTACAAAATAAGCTGGACCTCATCTTCACTAACAACGACGATATGATACGTTATATAACCATATCGAAGACAATTCACTCTGTGGCACTTCAGGTCTGCTCAAGGCACATTCCATTAAGAAAAAGAAAGAGAAGATATAAACTAGAAAGAGAGAGACACTCCCTATACAGGCGAAGGCAAAGAATCACAGAGCTGCCGAGAGGGGCCAATATATCTTAAATACGAAGGAAGGCACTGGTCAGAGAAATAGCAAATATTGAACTTAAGCTTAAGGAATCTTACAGGAGACGAGAATCTCAGGAAGAAGAAAAGGAAATAAAAGAAATTGAAAAAAAAACATACAAAATATATCTTCTTTTATACCAAATCTAGGGTAAAACAACATCCAGTATTGGGCTCCTGCTTAGGTGAGATGGAACCTACACAGTGAGATACTGAAGTCCCAGTATGACTCAGTTTTTCAGCAAGCCATTAACCAGACTAAGGGTCGACAATCTAAATGAATTCTTTATGACTGAGACGCAAAATTTTGCTATCTCAAAATCTCTGATATTATCCTAACACCACAGGACTTTGAAAAGATAATAAATGAAATGCTCATGCACTCTGCCCCAGGCCTGGGCTCATGGAACTCTATGCTCATCAAGACCTGCAAGAAGCCCCTGTCACGTGCCTTCAGAATTCTATTTAGAGCGAGCATGGACACAGGGGTCTTCCCACATTCGCTAAAAACAACAGACATAGCCCACTCTACAATGGTGGCAGTAAAGCGATTGCAAAGAACTTCAGACTGATAGCAATAACATCAAATATCACAAAAATCTTTTAAAAGGTTCTAACCCAGGGCAATATGGGTTTAGAGCAGGTCGCTCCTGCCTGTCCCAGCTACTGGAACACTATGACAAGGTCTTGGATGTTATAGAGGATAAACAAAATGTAGGTATATTATACACAGACTTTGCGAATACCTTCGACAAGTGTGACCACAATGTAATATCGCACAAAACGCGTGACAACGGAATAACAGGAAAAGTTGGTAGCTGGATCTATAACTTCATAACAAATAGAACACAAAGACTAAAAAAAGAGAAAAGCTCTGTTCCGCAAGGCACAGTACTCACTCCCATCCTATTCCTCATCCTTATATCTGACATAGACAGAGATTGTAATAATGTTGGTAGAATTACCGACAATATGTAAAATAAAAGGACACAAGTGCAACTAATGTGACATTTTATTGTGGCAACGTTTCGGTCTCCAGGAGCTTTGTCAAGCCGATACAAGCAGTATATGGACACAGAGGGTATATAAAGACTCAGAGTGAGGTGCAATACTAGTAAGGTACCATTTCGATGTTCACTAGTGGTAGCAGTAGTAGTAGTAGTAGTAGTAGTAGTAGTAGTAGTAGTAGTAGTAGTAGTAGTAGTAGTAGTAGTAGTAGTAGTAGTGACAATATGGTAGAGCAATTAATTCGTACAAGAGTAAAAGGATATAAAAGCTATTACTTGGGTAACATAAAAATAGGTTGGACAAATATAGACTGGATAGAGGCAGCCTTTTTCAGTGTTCACTCTCTGTAATGTGCTTTGTGTAGTATAACAGGAGAGACTATGTGATGGCAGGGTTTACTGTTTTCAGGAGGATTCTTGCTAAGACTTCAGAGATGGTGAAGCTGCCGTTGTTTTGTTTAATTGTATTCGAAACAGCGATCAGTGCTGATTCGAGGCACTTGCGTCTGCGGAAATTAGTTTCTTTGATCACTAATTGGGCGTCTCTGAATTTCATGAGATGATTGGTGGAATTTCGGTGTTGTACACAGGCGTTGTTCAAGTTATCGTTCCTACATGCGTAAATGTGTTCATTGAGGCGGGTGTCGAGGTTTCTTGCTGTTTCACCTACATAAATCTTGTCGCAGCCTCCACAGGGTATAGTGTAAACCCCTGCATTGACTGGTTCTAACCAGGACAAAATCAAAGCACCACGAACCAGTCAATGCAGGGGTTTACACTATACCCTGTGGAGGCTGTGACAAGATTTATGTAGGTGAAACAGCGAGAAACCTCGACTTAGTAACTTACCACCTTTTTCATATACTTGTAACATCAGCCACATTGCTTCCCTGTCCACTCTATCATATGCCTTTTCTAAATCCATAAATGCAATAAAAACTTCCCTACCTTTATGTAAATACTGTTCACATATATGCTTCAATGTAAACACTTGATCTACACATCCCCTACCCACTCTAAAACCTCCTTGCTCATCTGCAATCCTACATTATGTCTTACCTCTAATTCTTTCAATAATAACCCTACCGTACACTTTTCCTTGTATACTCAGTAAATTTATTCCTCTATAATTTTTACAATCTCTTTTGTCCCCCTTCCCTTTATATAAAGGGACTATACATGCTCTCTGCCAATCCCTAGGTACCTTCCTCTCTTTCATACATTTAATAAACAAAAATACCAACCATTCCAACACTATATCCCCTCCTGCTTTTAACATTTCTGTCATGATCCCGTCACTTCCATCTGCTTTACCCCCTTTCATTCTACGTAATGCCTCACGTACCTCCCCCACACTCACATCCTGCTCTTCTTCACTCCTACAAGATGGTATACCTCCCTGGCCAGTGCATGAAATTACCGCCTCCCTTTCTTCGTCGACACTTAAAAGTTCCTCAAAATATTCTCGCCATCTACCCAATACCTCCATCTCCCCATCTACTACCTCTCCTACTCTGTTTTTAACTGACAAATCCGTATGCTCCTTAGGATTTCTTAACTTGTTTAACTCCAAATTTTTTTCTTATTTTCATTAAAATTTCTTGACAGTGCCTCTCCCACTCTATCATCCGCTCTCCTTTTGCACTTTCTTTTACTCTTCATATACTCGGCTCTTCTTATAACACTTCTGCTTTGTAAAAACCTCTCATAAGCTACTTTTTCTCTTTAATCACACCCTTTACTTCATCATTCCACCAATCACTCCTCTTTCCTCCTGCACCCACCCTCCTATAACCACAAACTTCAGCCCCACATTCTAGTACTGCATATATATATATATATATATATATATATATGTATATGTATATATATATATATATATATATATATATATATATATATATATATATATATGTATAAATATATATGTATATATATATATATATATATATATATATATATATATATATATATATATATATATATATATTTATTATTATCACACTGGCCGATTCCCACCAAGGCAGGGTGGCCCGAAAAAGAAAAACTTTCACCATCATTCACTCCATCACTGTCTTGCCAGAAGGGTGCTTTACACTACAGTTTTTAAACTGCAACATTAACACCCCTCCTTCAGAGTGCAGGCACTATATATATATATATATATATATATATATATATATATATATATATATATATATATATATATATATATATATATATATATATATATATATATATATATATATATATTATATGCTGTTAGACAACTTTACTACTAATGATCCTAAATTTTATCTATTTGGTTTGTGATCGCGAATTCTTATATTACAATTTTTTGTTACAAAAACCAGAAACTGGCCAGATGTTAGACGGGGATAAATTAGTTGGCACTCTAGCTTGTTCTGGAGACCTTTGTTGACACTTATTGTAGCATTCACCCACTTGTTAAACCTCTTGTTCACCCACTTGTTCATCCATTCGTTTACCCTCTTGTTCACCCTCTTGTCCCCCCTCTTGTTCACCCTCTTGTTCACCCTCTTGTTCACCCTCTTGTTCACCCTCTTGTCCCCCCTCTTGTTTACCCTCTTGTCCCCCCTCTTGTTCACCCTCTTGTTCACCCTCTTGTTCACCCTCTTGTTCACCCTCTTGTTCATTCACTTGTTCACAATGTTCACCTTCCTGCTCAGACTCCTAAGATGGTTCAAACTGTTTTTATTAGTATAAAATTTTTGTTGATGTTGATGTTGTTGTTGTTGTTGTTGTTGTTGTTGTTGTTGTTGTTGTTGGTGTTATTGTAGGTGGTGTTTTTGTTGTTGCTGATACTTCTGTTTCAGTTGCTATTGCTGTTTTGTTGTTGCTGTTATTGTTGTAGTTACTATTTTGTTGTAGTTGTTGTAACTGTTGCCGTTGTAGATGTTGTAGTTGTACTTATTAATGCTGTCCGTGTTGCTGTTATAGTTTTTGTTGTTGCTGTAGTTGTTGGTGTTGTTGTTGTTGTAGTTGTTGCTGTAGTTGTGGTGGTGTTGCTGTTGTTGATGCCGTTTATTTGGTATTAATGTTTTTGTCATTGCTACTGTAGTTGTTGTTGCTGTTATGTTGTTGTTGCTGTTGTAGTTGTAGCAGTTGCAGTAGTTATTGTTGTAGTAGTTGTATGTATTATTTTTGTTTTCGTTCTTGCTGTTGCTTTTGTTGTTCAATGCATTGTTATTCCAGTTCAGTGATATTTTCTTCAGATACGACGCCTCCAAGCAAGTCCAAGATTACAATAGAGGGAGAAGATAACCCGTATCTCTCCCTCCCTCTCTCTTTCTCTCTCTCTCTCTCTCTCTCTCTCTCTCTCTCTCTCTCTCTCTCTCTCTCTCTCTCTCTCTCTCTCTCTCACACACACAGTCGAAGAGCCAGAAACGAGTATACGCAGATAAGGAGGGAGGCCCAGCGACAGTACGAAAACGACATAGCATCGAAAGTCAAGTCTGACCCGAAACTGTTGTATAGCCACATTAGGAGGAAGACAACAGTCAAAGAACAGGTGATCAGGCTATGGAAAGAAGGTGGAGAAATCACATTGCCATTTCAGCCCTTCCAGGATGAGCAATGGCGTCTTGCTTCTGCAACAACACTTTTAATTGAAATCATATGACCGTATGTCATGATCACGCCATGTCTTTGCAAGAGAGCAGTGTTGCAACCATTCAAATTCAAATTCAAATTCAAAGTTTATTCTCTATAAGGATTACAATGCTGAGTTTACAGAATTTGGTTATTGTGTGGTTTACATGTAGTAAAATAATAATTACAGAGTGTACCACTAGAACACCTAGCATGGCTAGGCATTTCGGGCAGACTTAGATTAAATCTTAAATTTAAAATATTACAAATTATGAGGTAAGTTGGTATTATGGCTAAGTGACTAAATACTAGTTTGTGAGTTTAGCAATGTGAATGCTTTTGTTTTGGCACAGTACATAGTTTCAGTATTGGAGTATCACAGGCCAACTTATGACTAGTTAGGGTTCATTATTTTAAGACTGAGATTGATATTTCTTTTCATAGTCAAATGGGTGAGTGAGTGAAAGTGTGAACCACCAGGTGGTATTCGTGTAATTAGTTGACAGGGTGTATCAGGGAGATAAGATGTTTTCTAATGGTAGTTTTGAAGGTGATGAATGTGTCTGCAGTTCTAGAGTTTTCAGGTAGGGTGTTCCAGATTTTAGGGCCTTTCACATACATTGAATTTTTGTAAAGGTTTAGTCCGACACGAGAAATGTCATAGAGATGTTTGTGTCTGGTGTTATGCCTGTGGGTTCTGTCACAGCTATCAAGAAAGCGTTTTAGGTCAAGGTTAATATTGGAATTTAAGGTCCTGTAGATGTAGATTGCACAGTAGTAAGTGTGGATGTACTGAACAGGGAGTAAGTTTAGATCAATGAAGAGTGGGGGGGTGTGTTGCCAGGGATGGGATTTAGTGATTATTCTTACTGCGGCTTTTTGTTGGGTTATTATTGGCTTTAGGTGTGTTGCTGCAGTTGATCCCCAAGCATAAATAGCATAGGTGAGGTATGGATAAATAAGTGAGTGGTATAGTGTGAGAAGGGCATTTTGCAGCACGTAGTATCGTATCTTGGAGAGGATCCCAACCGTTTTGGATGCTTTTTTGGTTATGTGTTGGATATGGGTGCTGAAATTCAGGTTGTTGTCGAGGTATAGGCCTAGGAATTTGCCCTCATTGTGTCTGGCAATTAGAGTGTTGTCGATCTTAATGTTAATTTGTGCATCTCCTGCTCTGCTACCAAACATAATGTAGTAGGTTTTGTCAGTGTTATGCGTAAGTTTATTGGCTGTCATCCAAATCGATATTTTGCTCAGCTCCTCGTTAACAATGGTGTTGAGGGTGGCAAGATTAGGGTGAGAGATGACATAAGTCGTGTCGTCAGCAAAGAGAATGGGGTTCAGGTGTTGAGATACGTTTGGAAGATCATTGATGTACATGAGGAAGAGCAGGGGACCAAGGACACTTCCCTGCGGAACTCCAGTATCAAGTAGCCGTGTTGTTGATGCTGTGTCTTTAATGGTGACATACTGATACCTATTAGTAAGGTAAGATTTGAAATATGCAAGCGCATGGCCTCTTATACCATAATGGTCAAGTTTGTGGAGTAGGATGCCGTGGTCTACTGTGTCAAAAGCTTTTCTTAGGTCAATAAAAATTCCTAGTGGATATTCCTTATTTTCCAATGCTGTGTAAAGCAGGTCTAGCATTTTTATGAAAGCATCTTTAGTGCTTTTATTTTTCCTGAATCCAAATTGGCAGGGGTTGAGAATGTTTTGTGATGTTATTAATGAATATAGTCTCCTGTGCACGAGTTTCTCAAAGATTTTGGATAGTGTGGGTTTAATGAGAGAGAATTAATCTCTTACAAATAGCAGGAAAAGTAAGGAAAACCTACGCCCACTATGAGCAATGAGGCTAGTATGAATTGTTATCCATGACCAGACACCAAGAATCAAGCATTCTGCATTGCCTCATGGTGGAAGTTTGGCAAGCAAAGGAAATCTGCTTGATCAATACTTCTTTTGTGTCAGAGGTCACGCCATGTCGACACTGGTACACTATGTTCCAAAAGGTTTGCTCTTTTCACAGTGATGTCATTACGGGAAGCTGATCACACTTCTCTGTAATTGTTCTGCTGTGTCCATTGAGATTCTTTTATGCACAAAAATGCGCAGAACAGTTAATGTGTCCCCTGGCTGGGTTTAAAGTAATCTGCCCCTCGGCACCTCCATCGCCCTGGCGTGTCCTCCGACACAAAAGAAATGATGATCAAGCATATTTCTTTTGCTTGTCAAACTTCCACCATGAAACAATGAAGAATGCTTGATTCTTGCTGTCTGGTCATAGATAACAATTCATGCTAGCTTTATTGCTCGTAGTGGGTGCAGGTTTACCTTACTCTTCCTGCTATTTGTGAAAGATTAATTCTCTCTCATTAAACCCACACTATGTGTAGGAAATACTGTATATTTTCCAAAAATACAGTGTATTTTGTATGTAAATTGATGGCATATATTGTAGGTAATAAAAATTAATTTGTAAATAAATAAAAAAATCAGCAATGGGTGAGTGTCGCTGAGGAAGAGACGCTATTGTTTTGAATGGGGTAAAGGCACGTTAGTGAAATGTGCATAAATTTTGTCACTCTGGAAGTTAAATTGTGGTTGAAACTTCCTAAATAGGAGCCGAAATTGTTGGATTTGCAGTCCTGCATAACAGGAACATTAAGCAGATGAACAGGACAGCTTTGAAACCCCAGCTAAGTTGTCTATTTATGTTGAAATTCTGGTCAGTATTTTCTTCATAATTTAGGTAGGTTTTTTTTGAGTATGACATACTGTAATCTCCAGACTAATTTGTGAGTCTTATTATTATAAATTCTCCTTCAATGTATATGTATTCACATTTTAAATTTAATATACAGTCCACATATTTACATAAATGTTTTTACCAGAATTCCTGGTGATGTATATTTCATTTGAAATTAATATAGGTCCAGAGTGACTTGTGGAGAGATAGATTGTAGTAGGTATCGAAGGAGGACATTTTTTTGCGACCTAAGTGTCCTAAAATTCCTACTTGTTTCTGTAACCTTGATAAAGAATAATTATCTTTGTTACCATTTACTGGTATGTATCTTATGAGTTACATCCAAGTAAATAGAATTTTCCCCAATATGGTTGCAACACCGCTCTCTAGCAAAGATGTGGCGTGATCATGACACATGGTCATATGCTTTCAATTAAAAGTGTTGTTGCAGAAGCAAGACGCCATTGCCCATCCTGAGAGGGCTGAAAGGGCTAAAAGGGTTGAAAAGGGCTGAAAGTGGCTGATACCCCCCTCCTGGAGAAAATTTCTCCACACTGGGGGGCGGCGGAAGTTCGCCACCACTGCTGCTTGTCTTTTCTGAACAGTTTTAGTCTTTGGGGATTCTGGAGAATCACTAATTTTGTTTTTATCACTGTGTAATTCTAACGGCACTAATTTATCTATTGTCTGCTTATTCACTACATCTTTGTTCAAAATATCAACTGTCCTGATAATTCCATTTGCATCAAGATATATGGTCACAATTTTTCCAAGAGGCCATTGGGACCTCGGACCATCATTGTCGATAATCACTATGTAACCAGGTCTTAAGGACTTAAAATTTTCAGGAACACCAGCTCCATAGAAGAGTTCTCTCAATGAGGTGAGATAGTCTTCTCGCCAAATTTTCTCCCAACGTTCAATCACTTTATTAACGTGTTTGAATTTACGTATGAGTTGCTCAGGTTCGAAATAAGTAGGATCCTCTATGATTTCTTTATCATTCATGGGAGGAACAGGTTCGAGCCTTCTTCCATGGAGTAAATGAGATGGACTTAACACTTCTAAATTGTCCAGATCATCGGTAACATAAGTTAGAGATCTGTTGTGTACTCGTTTTTTATTTCAGTCATGACTGCGAAATTCTTCTAAGTCGATGAAGAGTCTTCCTTAAACAACGTTTACCGATCATTCTTTCATAAAATCCGCCGTGCCATGGAGGTTTAGGAGGAATGTATCTCCAACGACAACTGCGTTGATTCAGCTTCTGTTGTACCTTTGGCTGATGTACACCTTGATGGGAACTTTGTCAACTGTTTTAGATAAAATTATTGATCCAGTGTAATCTACACCTGTCACCTCAAATGGAGTCACATGATAAACTCTCTCAGAGGGATATGGAGGTGGACCTGGATACTGACATACTCGCATATCATAGTGACGACAAGTAATACAGTCCCTTATTTGTTTTTTCGCACTCTGTTGACCTTGAGGTATCCAGTAGAATTGTCGTATATGACAAAGTGTGTCAGCTACCCCACCATGTAACACGTTACTGTGGGCGTTTTGCACAATCAGTTTTGTTAGCCAATGATTCTTGGGGATCAATATTGGATGTATGGCTTCCTCGACATCTTATAATCTTTTCTGAGTCGAGATAAAGTCCTAAAGAATTAATCATAACAGGTTTCTTTGGGGATTTATCTTGTGTTTCCAGAAATTTATATTCTGTAGAGAAAACGTCTTTCTGTATTAGTTTCACCCAGTATTTAATGGGTTCAAGACATTCATAATCAGGTTTTATTCTTTTAATGAATTTAAAAGCAAGAGCTGTAACTCTTAAGAGTTTACCCAAAGATGAGTATTTAGATCCATCAATGACTGTTTCTGTTGTGTCTGCAGTATTTACACAACTTATTTCTGCTGTGTTCAAGCAAACTGTTTCTTCTGGCATAATGTGAGCTTTTTGCTGAGGCCAGTTATTTTCATTAGAGAGCCAGTTCGGTCCGTGGAGCCATAATTTATTATCCACACATTTCTTGAGTGGGACACCATGTGACAACATGTCAGCTGGATTCTCTTGGGTAGAGACGTGAAGAAAGAGATAATCTCTCTGCATCTCTTTTATTTCTGCTACTCTGTTCTGTACAGAGATCAACTTACTCTCAGCTAGTTTTGTACCTACATAGAGTGCTGTCAGTTCCAATTGTGGTACTGTTCTGACCTTCAAGGGTGCTACCCTGGCCTTTGAAGTAATTAGTGTACTTCCTTCAGCATTACTCATGTAAGCTACAGCGCCATAACCTCTGGTTGACGCATCACAGAACACATGTAATGTGTAATTGTTTCCCTCTTGACCTATTTGTCTGGGAAGTTTAATTTGATGAAGTTGTTTAAACTCCCTGGATATTTCATCCAATGTTTGACTCATTTCTAGAGGCAAGTTCTCATCCCATCCAATTTTGAGTTTCCATGCATCTTGCATAAGCATTTTACCTTTTATGGTAATTGGTGAGACGAGTCCTAGAGGATCAAAACATTATGATACCTCTGACAGTAAACTACGTTTAGTGAGTGTACTGCATGATTTATTGTTTATCCTTTTGAGACTCAAAGTATCTTCCTGTGTGTTCCAATTAAGTCCCAGCATATTGTTGCAATCAGGAATTTCAGTTTCAGGAAAATCTTCTTTGATAAGTTCCTTTAATTGCTTTGAATTTGTATTCCACATACTTAGAGGCCTATTTGCTTCTTTCATTTCCTTGTTAGCATCTCTGTATAAGGATTTCAAATCCTCCTCTTTATTCACAGTACCTTGAAGATTGTCCACATAGAAACTTTTCTTTAAGACTTCTTTGAAGGGACTTTCAGATTTCTTCAAATGTGTATTTAGAGTAGCTTCTAGTAAGAATGGAGAGGATGTTGCACCAAATAATACTGACTTGAAACGATAAGTTTTCACAGGACTTTGAGGATCATGTGGATTTTCAGGCCACAAGAATCGAGAATAACTTCTATCTATTTCTTGTAGTCCGACTCTTAAGAAAGCTTCTGAAATATCAGCCGTGTAGGCAAATGGGTTTGTGCGAAATTTCATAAGCAAGTCTCCAAGCTTCTCAGTTAGTGAGGGTCCGGTCATCAGACAGTCATTAAGACTTGCTACATCTTTATTTGCACGTGCGCTGCAATTATATACAACACGTAGTGGAGTGGTTTCAGAATCTTTTCTGACTCCATGGTGCGGGAGATAATGAGCGTTTGTCTTCAACTTATCTTCGACTATTTCCTCAATGAATTTATTGTCCAACTGTTCTTGTATGATATTATCATAGACAGTCAGTAACTCTGGATTCTTCCTGAGCTCATGTATTTGTGCTTTCATCTGTCCGAAAGCCATGCGATAATTGCTAGGCAGATGTGGTGGATTTAATTTCCATGGTAACCTAACCCAATACTGTCCATCTTTATATTTGACAGTGTCCAAATATTGGCTATAAGTCTGAGACTCTTGTGGGCTTGGTTTATTTACATCAATACCTATCGTATCTAAATTCCACAACTTATCAACTGGTTCTTTCATTTCTTCCAGTAATGATAATTTTTGCTGTGGTACATGATCAGCGGTTATTCTCGTAACTAGTACATTTTCCACTGAATCAATATCAGCTTTTTTCCCACTTTGAGAGGGAATGGGACCACATATCATGTGGCCTCCTGCTGTTTTCAGCAAGTGAACATCATGTTTACTTACTATATTTTGCACAAAACAGTGATAATAATCACTTCCAATGATTAAATCAATTGGACTAATAGTGTCCGTCTGTATGTCAGGACAGGCTAACTTGACCCTAGGTGCTTTCAGTGCTGCAACTGTTTCTTTTAATCCCTGGATCTGCACAGACTTAGACAAATCATCTACTACCACAGCTTCTACTGTCTTTTTCCTGTTTCCTAGACCAACAGTGAATCTGGCTACGTCACATGTCTGTTTACCAGAACTTTGGAAAAAACCAGCTATATCTAACTGTATTTTGGCATAGGGTTGTTTATTCAGTTTACGTAACACTGTTATTCTTATGAAGGACCTTTGTGAGCCTTGATCAAATAATGTTAGCACATTGGTTTTGTGTAATTTATTAGATAACTCAACTCGAGCTGGTGACAACTTATCCTGTACAATACCACTGATAAACCAGTTACATTCATTTAGATCATATTTAACGTCCAGAGATCTGAGACCATTGTCTAATGTGATCCTAAATGACTGCAAATCTGTAAAAACAATGTCTAGGTGGCTTCAAGCTTGATATTGTGACTGATATTGTTGTCAGCATCAACGTAATTGTCTGCCAAGACACGTAAAGCTAGATAATAATTGTCTTTGACCATCGGAAATGATTTAATCAAATCACAGGTTTCTCCCTTCACAAGACATTTAAGATAATTGAACTTAACGACCTCATCTATGTAATTAAGTGAATTCCTAGAATCAAATTCATCTGAGGATGACATTAAAAATGTTGTGGGTACTTTTAGTGATGAACATTAAGGTGGACAGGAGTAAAGGCTGCCTGCCGCAAAACTCTGTCACAGAGAACTACTATAACTACTGGTACACCTGTTACACCTGTGAAACCAGGCATCCCATTACCAAGCTGACCTTCACGTTCTGGAGGCGGCTGCGGAATGTGCAGACGTCATCGAGTTAAGTCCCATTACGGTCCATTTATTTTATGGCCTTGCTTGTTTATAATCAATCCTTCCAAGGCAGGATCCATACATAGCTTTAAGAAGAGCAGAGGTGAGTGACCTAGTAGCGACCAGTGAAGAGGCGGGGCCAGGAGTTATGACACGAGCCTTATAACCACAATTAGGTGAGTACACACACACACACACACACACACACACACACACACACACACACACACACACACACACACACACACACACACACACACACACACACAAACACACACACACACACACACACACACACACACACACATACACACACACACACACACACACACACACACACAAACACACAAACACACAAACACAAACAAACACACACACACACACAAACACACACACACACACACACACACACACACACACACAAACACACAAACACAAACAAACACACACACACACACACATACACACACACACACACACACACACACACACACACACACACACACACACACACACACACACACACACACACACACACACACACACACACACACACACACACGCACACACACACACACATACACACACACACACACACACACGCACACACACACATACACACATCCTAGACTGCAGGAAGGCCTTTGACACAGTTCCCCACAAGAGATTAGTGCAGAAGCTGGAGGATCAGGCACACGTTAAAGGAAGGGCACTGCAATGGATAAGGGAATACCTGACAGGGAGGCAGCAACGAGTCATGGTACGTGAAGAGGTATCACAGTGGGCGCCTGTTACGAGCGGGGTCCCACAGGGGTCAGTTCTAGGACCAGTGCTATTTTTGATATATGTGAACGACATGATGGAAGGAATAGACTCTGAAGTGTCCCTGTTCGCAGATGACGTGAAGTTGATGAGAAGAATTAAATCGGACGAGGATGAGGCAGGACTGCAAAGAGACCTGGAGAGGCTGGACATGTGGTCCAGTAACTGGCTTCTCGAATTCAATCCAGCCAAATGCAAAGTCATGAAGATTGGGGAGGGGCAAAGAAGACCGCAGACAGAGTATAGGCTAGGTGGACAAAGACTACAGACCTCACTCAGGGAGAAAGACCTTGGGGTGACCTTAACACCGAGCACATCACCGGAGGCACACATCAACCAAATAACCGCTGCAGCATATGGGCGCCTGGCAAACCTGAGAACAGCGTTCCGATACCTTAATAAGGAATCGTTCAAGACACTGTACACTGTGTATGTTAGGCCCATACTGGAGTATGCAGCACCAGTCTGGAACCCACACCTGGTCAAGCACGTCAAGAAGTTAGAGAAAGTACAAAGGTTTGCAACAAGGCTAGTCCCAGAGCTCAAGGGAATGTCGTACGAGGAAAGGTTAAGGGAAATCGGACTGACGACACTGGAGGACAGAAGGGTCAGGGGAGACATGATAACGACATACAAGATACTGCGGGGAATAGACAAGGTGGACAGAGATAGGATGTTCCAGAGAGGGGACACAGGGACAAGGGGTCACAACTGGAAGCTGAAGACTCAGACGAGTCACAGGGACGTTAGGAAGTATTTCTTCAGTCATAGAGTTGTCAGCAAGTGGAATAGCCTAGCAAGTGAAGTAGTGGAGGCAGGAACCATACATAGTTTTAAGAAGAGGTATGACAAAGCTCAGGAAGCAGAGAGAGAGAGGATCCAGTAGCGATCAGTGAAGAGGCGGGGCCAGGAGCTGAGTCTCGACCCCTGCAACCACAATTAGGTGAGTACAATTAGGTGAGTACACACAAAACACAAACACATACAAACACACACCCAAACACACAAACACACACAAACACAAACACACGCAAACACACACACACAAACACACACACACATACACACACAAAAAAACACACACACACAAAAACACACAAACACGCACAAACACACACACACATACACACATACACACACACACACACACACACACACACACACACACACACACACACACACACACACACACACACTCACACACACACACACAAACACACACACACACACACACAAACACACACACACACACACAAACACACACACACACACACACACACACACACACACATGACGGCATACAGGAGGGTGTATCTCGACCGCGACAGAACACAAGAAGAAAGGAAGAAACTGAGAGAGATGGTACAAAGGCGAAAGGAGGAAAGAGAGGGGATGGAGAAGACAGACAGGAGATCCCAGACCCAGGAAGAAGATCTAATACAGCCTTCCTCACAACTTTCTATAGAAGCCTCCCAACCAGGTCAACCCCAGTGCAACCAAACACTCTAAATCAAAACACCCATGCCACATCCAATGCCCCCACCCACTACATTACAAACTTCACCCCCACAGCAACAACCCATAGTTCCTTACCAGGTCTCCCACTTCCCCAACCCCAATATACTTCCCAGACCACAGTCTTAGAAAAGAAGTTGAAGGTGTGGTATACAAATGCAGATTGAATAACAAACAAGTATGAGGAGTGGCACGAAAGAATCAAAGAGACATCCCCAGACATAATAGCACTCACAGAAACAAAACTCACCAGAATAATAACAGATTCAATCTTTCCATCCGGATATCAAATCTTCAGGAAAGACAGAGGGAGGAGAGGGGGAGGAGGAGTTGCACTGCTCATTAAAAACCAGTGGGGTTTTGAGAAAATGGAAGGAATGGATGGCATGGGCGAAAGGGACTACTTAGTAGGAACAATCCAGTCTGAGGGACATAAGGTGATAATTGCAGTAATGTACAACCCACCACAGAACTGCAGGAGGCCAAGAGAAGAATACGATGAGAGCAACAGAGCAATGATCAACACACTAGCCGAGGTGGCGAGGAGAGCACACATGGTGGGAGCAAAGTTTCTAGTTATGGGTGATTTCAATCACAAGGAGATTGACTGGGAAAACCTGGAGCCCCATGGGGGTTCCGAAACATGGAGAGCCAAGATGATGGATGTGGTACTGGAGAACCTCATGCATCAACATGTTAGAGACACTACCAGAGAGAGAGGAGAGGATGAACCAGCAAGGTTGGACCTTGTATTCACCATGAGTAGTTCGGACATCGAGGGTATCATGTATGAAAGGCCCCTGGGAGCTAGTGATCATGTGGTTCTGTGCTTCGACTACATAGTTGAGCTCCAAGTGGAGAGAGTAGCAGGAATAGGCTGGGAAAAACCAAACTACAAAAGGGGGAACTACTCAGGCATGAGGAACTTCCTTCAAGACATTCAGTGGGAGAGGGAACTGACAGGAAAACCAGTACAAGAAATGATGGACTATGTAGCAACAAAATGCAAGGAGGCAGAGGAGAGGTTTGTTCCCAAGGGAAGCAGAAATAATGGGAAGAACAGAACGAGTCCTTGGTTCACCCAAAGGTGTAGGGAGGCAAAAACTAGGTGTACTAGAGAATGGAAAAGGTACAGAAGACAGAGAACTCAGGAAAATAAAGAAATCAGCCGAAGAGCCAGAAACGAATATGCACAGATAAGAAGGGAGGCTCAGAGACAATATGAAAATGACATAGCATCAAAAGTAAAGACTGACCCGAAGCTGTTGTACAGCCACATCAGGAGGAAAACAACAGTCAAGGACCAGGTAATCAGACTGAGGAAGAGTGATGGGGAATTCACAAGAAACGACCGAGAGGTATGTCAGGAGCTCAACACAAGATTTAAAGAGGTATTTACAGTGGAAACCAGTAGGACTCCAAGAAATCAGAACAGGGGGGCACACCAGCAAGTGCTGGATGAGGTACATATAACCAAGGAGGAGGTGAAGAAGCTGCTATGCGAACTTGACACCTCAAAGGCGGTGGGACCAGACAACATCTCTCCATGGGTCCTTAAAGAGGGAGCAGAGATATTGTGTGAGCCATTAACAAAGATCTTCAACACATCATTTGAAACTGGGCAACTCCCTGAGGTATGGAAAATGGCAAATGTAGTCCCAATTTTTAAAAAGGGAGACAGACATGAGGCACTAAACTACAGACCTGTATCTCTAACGTGTATAGTATGCAAGGTCATGGAGAAGATCATCAGGAGGAGAGTGGTGGGGCACCTGGAAAGAAACAAGTGTATAATTGACAACCAGCACGGTTTCAGGGAAGGAAAATCCTGTGTCACAAACCTACTAGAGTTTTATGACAAGGTGACAGAAGTAAGACAAGAGAGAGAGGGGTGGATCGACTGCGTATTTTTGGACTGCAAGAAGGCTTTCGACACAGTTCCTCACAAGAGGTTACTGCAAAAGCTAGAGGACCAGGCACACATAACAGGAAAGGCACTGCAATGGATCAGAGAATATCTGACAGGGAGGAAACAACGAGTCATGGTACGCGACGAGGTGTCAGAGTGGGCGCCTGTGAAAAGCGGGGTTCCACAGGGGTCAGTCCTAGGACCTGTGCTGTTCTTGGTATACGTGAACGACATAACGGAAGGGATAGACTCAGAAGTGTCCTTGTTTGCAGACGATGTGAAGTTAATGAGAAGAATCGAATCGGACGAGGATCAGGCAGGACTACAAAGAGATCTGGACAGGCTACAAGCCTGGTCCAGCAACTGGCTCCTTGAATTTAACCCTGACAAATGCAAAGTCATGAAGATTGGGGAAGGGCAAAGAAGACCGCAGACACAATATAGTTTAGATGGACAAAGACTGCAAACCTCACTAAAGGAAAAAGATCTGGGGGTGAGTATAACACCGAGCATATCTTCTGAGGCGCACATCAATCAGATAACTGCTGCAGCATACGGGCGCCTGGCAAACCTACGGACAGCGTTCCGATACCTCATTAAGGATTCGTTTAAGACTACACCATCTACGTCAGGCCCATACTGGAGTATGCAGCACCAGTTTGGAATCCACACCTAGTCAAGCACGTCAAGAAATTAGAGAAAGTGCAAAGGTTTGCAACAAGACTAGTCCCAGAGCTACGGGGATTGTCCTATGAAGAAAGGTTGACGGAAATCGGCCTGACGACACTGGAGGCCAGGAGGGTCAGGGGAGACATGATAACGACATATAAAATACTGCGCGGAATAGACGAGGTGGACAAAGACGGGATGTTCCAGAGATGGGACACAGACACAAGAGGTCACAATTGGAAGTTGAAGACTCAGATGAATCAAAGGGATGTTAGGAAGTATTTCTTCAGTCATAGAGTAGTCAGGCCATGGAATAGCCTAGAAAGTGATGTGGTGGAGGCAGGAACCATACATAGTTTTAAGGCGAGGTATGATAGAGCTCATGGGGCAGGGAGAGAGAGGACCTAGTAGCAATCAGCGAAGAGGCGGGGCCAGGAGCCGTGACTCGACCCCTGCAACCACAAATAGGTGAGTACAAATAGGTGAGTACACACACACATACTACAACCCACTCACTGTTCCCTCTGCCACCAACCCCCATATAACAAACCTCACCCCAACAGCTGTCCCTTATGGGCATTCTGACCCCACCCCCATCAACACAAACCCCACCTACACCACAGCCCCATATAGGCCCCCACCAAGGCTCTCGCTCCCCAACCCCAATATTCTTGCATGACCACAATGATAGAAAAGAAACTGAAGGTTTGGTACACAAACGCGGATGGAATAACGAATAAACTTGAGGAGTGGAACGAAAGAATCAGTGAAAAATCCCCAGACATCATAGCAGTCACAGAAACAAAACTCGCTGAGACAATAACAGGCACAGTCTTCCCAACAGGATATCAGATCCTGAGGAAAGATAGAAGGAGTAGAGGGGGAGGAGGGGTTGCACTGCTCATAAAACACCGATGGGGATTTGAGGAAATGGAAGACATGGACATGATTGGAGAAAGAGACTACATTGTAGGTACAATTCAGTCCGGAGAACATAAAGTAGTCATTGGAGTGATGTATAACCCACCACAGAACTGCAGGAGGCCAAGAGAGGAGTACGAAGAAAACAACAGGGTGATGGTGGACACACTGGCTGAGGTGGCAAGAAGAGCTCACTCGAGCAGAGCAAAGTTACTGGTAATGGGCGATTTCAACCACAGGGAGATCGACTGGGAAAACCTGGAGCCACATGGGGGTCCCGAAACATGGAGAGCCAAGATGATGGATGTGGTACTTGAAAACCTCATGCATCAACATGTCAGGGACACAACCAGAGAGAGAGGGGAGGATGAGCCAGCAAGACTGGATCTTGTGTTCACCCTGAGCAGTTCAGACATTGAGGACATCACTTACGAGAGGCCCCTTGGAGCTAGCGATCACGTGGTTCTGAGTTTTGACTACATAGTAGAGTTACAAGTGGAGAAGGTAACAGGAACTGAAGGGGACAGGCCAAACTATAAAAGGGGGGACTACACAGGTATGAGAAACTTCCTGCAGGAGGTTCAGTGGGACAGAGAAATGGTAGGAAAATCAGTAAACGAGATGATGGAATATGTGGCAACAAAGTGCAAGGAGGCAGAGGAAAGTTTTGTTCCCAAGGGAAACAGAAATAATAGGAAGACCAAAACGAGTCCTTGGTTTACCCGAAGGTGTACGGAGGCAAAAACTAAGTGCAACAGAGAATGGAAAAGGTACAGGAGGCATAGGACCCAGGAAAACAAGGAGATTAGTAGAAGAGCCAGAAACGAGTATGCACAGATAAGGAGGGAGGCCCAGCGACAGTATGAAAACGACATAGCATCGAAAGTCAAATCTGACCCGAAACTGCTGTATAGCCACATTAGGAGGAAGACAACAGTCAAGGACCAGGTGATAAGGCTGAGGAAAGAAGGTGGAGAACTCACAAGAAACGATCAAGAGGTATGTGAGGAGCTCAACACGAGATTTAAGGAAGTATTTACAGTAGAGACAGGAAGGACTCTGGGAGGACAGACCAGATGGGGACACCAGCAAGGAATACACCAACAAGTGTTGGACGACATACATACAGATGAGGAGGAGGTGAAGAAACTGCTAAGGGACATCGATACCTCAAAGGCAATGGGACCGGACAACATCTCCCCGTGGGTCCTTAGAGAGGGAGCAGATATGTTGTGCGTGCCACTTACCACAATCTTCAACACGTCCCTGGAAACTGGGCAACTACCTGAGGTATGGAAGACGGCAAATGTAGTTCCCATTTTTAAAAAAGGAGACAGAAAAGAGGCACTAAACTATAGACCTGTGTCATTGACATGTATAGTATGCAAAATTATGGAGAAGATTATCAGGAGGAGAGTGGTGGAGCACCTGGAACGGAACAAGAGTATAAATGCCAACCAGCACGGATTCACGGAAGGCAAATCCTGTGTCACAAACCTTCTGGAGTTTTATGATAAAATAACAGAAGTAAGACATGAGAGAGAGGGGTGGGTTGATTTCATCTTCTTGGACTGCAAGAAGGCCTTTGACACAGTTCCTCACAAGAGATTAGTGCAGAAGCTAGAGCATCAGGCGCATATAACAGGAAGGGCACTGCAATGGATCAGAGAATACCTGACAGGGAGGCAACAACGAGTCATGGTACGTAATGATGTATCACAGTGGGCACTTGTGACGAGCGGGGTCCCACAGGGGTCGGTCCTAGGACCAGTGCTATTTTTGGTATATGTGAACGACATGACGGAAGGGTTAGACTCAGAAGTGTCCCTGTTTGCAGATGATGTGAAGTTAATGAGGAGAATTAAATCTGATGAGGACCAGGTAGGACTTCAAAGAGACCTGGACAGACTGGACACCTGGTCCAGCAAATGGCTTCTCGAATTTAATCCTGCCAAATGCAAAGTCATGAAGACAGGGGAAGGGCACAGAAGACCACAGACAGAGTATAGGCTAGGTGGCCAAAGACTGCAAACCTCACTCAAGGAGAAAGATCTTGGGGTGAGTATAACACTGAGCATGTCTCCGGAAGCACACATCAATCAGATAACTGCTGCAGCATATGGGCGCCTGGCAAACCTGAGAACAGCATTCCGATACCTTAATAAGGAATCATTCAAGACACTGTACACCGTGTATGTTAGGCCCATACTGGAGTATGCAGCACCTGTTTGGAACCCGCACTTGATAAAGCACGTCAAGAAACTAGAGAAAGTACAAAGGTTTGTGACAAGGTTAGTTCCAGAGCTAAGGGGAATGTCCTATGAAGAAAGATTAAGGGAAATCGGCCTGACGACACTGGAGGACAGGAGGGTCAGGGGAGACATGATAACGACATATAAAATACTGCGTGTAATAGACAAGGTGGACAAAGACAGGATGTTTCAGGGAGGGGACACAGAAACAAGAGGCCACAATTGGAAGTTGAAGACACAAATGAGTCAGAGAGATAGTAGGAAGTATTTCTTCAGTCATAGAGTTGTAAGGCAGTGGAATAGCCTAGAAAATGACGTAGTGGAGGCAGGAACCATACACAGTTTTAAGACGAGGTTTGATAAAGCTCATGGAGCGGGGAGAGAGAGGGCCCAGTAGCAACCGGTGAAGAGGCGGGGCCAGGAGCTAAGACTCGACCCCTGCAACCACAAATAGGTGAGTACAAATAGGTGAGTACACACACACACACACACTCACACACACACACACACATTTTTAAGAAAGGAGACAGAAACGAGGCACTAAACTACAGACCAGTGTCACTGACGTATATAGTATACAAAGTCATGGAGAAGATTATCAGGAGAGTGGTGGAACACCTGGAACGGAACAAGATTATAAAAGACAGCCAGCATGGATTCAGTGAAGGCAAATCCTGCGTTAGAAACCTTCTGGAGGTTTATGACAAGGTAACAGAAATAAGACACGAGAGAGAGGGGTGGGTGGATTGCATTTTCCTGGACTGCAGGAAGGCTTTCGACAGAAGAAGCTGGAGGATCAGGCGCATATAACAGGAAGGGCACTGCAATGGATCAGAGAATACCTGACAGGGAGGCAACAACGAGTCATGGTACGTAATGATGTATCACAGTGGGCACTTGTGACGAGCGGGGTCCCACAGGGGTCGGTCCCAAGACCAGTGCTATTTTTGGTATATGTGAACGACATGACGGAAGGGATAGACTCAGAAGTGTCCCTGTTTGCAGATGATGTGAAGTTAATGAGGAGAATTAAATCTGATGAGGACCAGGCAGGACTTCAAAGAGACCTGGACAGACTGGACACCTGGTCCAGCAAATGGCTTCTCGAATTTAATCCTGCCAAATGCAAAGTCATGAAGACAGGGGAAGGGCACAGAAGACCACAGACAGAGTATAGGCTAGGTGGCCAAAGACTGCAAACCTCACTCAAGGAGAAAGATCTCGGGGTGAGTATAACACTGAGCATGTCTCCGGAAGCACACATCAATCAGATAACTGCTGCAGCATATGGGCCCCTGGCAAACCTGAGAACAGCATTCCGATACCTTAATAAGGAATCATTCAAGACACTGTACACCGTGTATGTTAGGCCCATACTGGAGTATGCAGCACCTGTTTGGAACCCGCACTTGATAAAGCACGTCAAGAAACTAGAGAAAGTACAAAGGTTTGCGACAAGGTTAGTTCCAGAGCTAAGGGGAATGTCCTATGAAGAAAGATTAAGGGAAATCGGCCTGACGACACTGGAGGACAGGAGGGTCAGGGGAGACATGATAACGACATATAAAATACTGCGTGGAATAGACAAGGTGGACAAAGACAGGATGTTTCAGGGAGGGGACACAGAAACAAGAGGCCACAATTGGAAGTTGAAGACACAAATGAGTCAGAGAGATAGTAGGAAGTATTTCTTCAGTCATAGAGTTGTAAGGCAGTGGAATAGCCTAGAAAATGACGTAGTGGAGGCAGGAACCATACACAGTTTTAAGACGAGGTTTGATAAAGCTCATGGAGCGGGGAGAGAGAGGGCCCAGTAGCAACCGGTGAAGAGGCGGGGCCAGGAGCTAAGACTCGACCCCTGCAACCACAAATAGGTGAGTACAAATAGGTGAGTACACACACACACACACACTCACACACACACACACAGATTTTTAAGAAAGGAGACAGAAACGAGGCACTAAACTACAGACCAGTGTCACTGACGTATATTTATTTATTTATTTATTTATTTATTTAAAAATTTGTGCACACATACAGAGGTACAAAAAATACAGAAAAGAGCAGTATGCCAAAGCCACTTATACTATGCATAGCATTACGGGCTGGCTTAAAATTAACTTAAGATGAACTAAGCAATGATGACATCGGTGATAAAACTTTAATGTAAACAGATTACTATAAAGCACAAGTGAGTATTACAAAGACAGGTCATATGGTTGTATGCATTGTTGTACATTCAGTAGAATGGAGTATTCTGTTAGGTAGTGTATTTAAAAAATAATAAAGTTAGATTGGGTTTTAGGTTTAACATTTATGTGATATAATTGTGAGAAACATTTAAGATATACAATTTATAAGGTTCAGTTATTCAGTATTTATTTGGTTTTGGGTGAGTAAGTGATCTTTGAGAAGAGACTTGAATTTATAAACAGGTAGTGTTTCTTTTATATTTACAGGTAGTGAGTTCCAGATTTTAGGGCCTTTTATGTGCATTGAGTTTTTGCATAGTGTGAGATGGACACGAGGAACATCAAAGAGTGATCTGTGCCTTGTGTTATGGTCATGTGTTCTGTTGAGGTTGGCAAGGAGATGTTTGAGGGGAGGGTTAATATCAGAGTTAAGTGTTCTATGTATGTAATAGGTGCAGTAATAAGTATGAATGTTTTGTATGGTGAATAGGTTTAGTGTATTGAATATTGGTGGAGTGTGCTGCCTATAGTGAGAATTTGTTATCATTCTAACTGCAGCAGGAGAGTGGTGGAACACCTGGAACGGAACAAGATTATAAAAGACAGCCAGCATGGATTCAGTGAAGGCAAATCCTGCGTTAGAAACCTTCTGGAGGTTTATGACAAGGTAACAGAAATAAGACACGAGAGAGAGGGGTGGGTGGACTGCATTTTCCTGGACTGCAGGAAGGCTTTCGACAGAAGAAGCTGGAGGATCAGGCGCATATAACAGGAAGGGCACTGCAATGGATCAGAGAATACCTGACAGGGAGGCAACAACGAGTCTTGGTACGTGAAGAGGTATCATAGTGGGCGCCTGTGACGAGCGGGGTCCCACAGGGGTCAGTTTTAGGACCAGTGCTATTTTTGACATATGTGAATGACATGATGGAAGGGATAGACTCTGAAGTGTTCCTGTTCGCAAATGATGTGAAGTTGATGAGAAGAATTAAATCGGATTAGGATCAGGAAGGACTACAAAGAGACCTGGACAGACTGGAGACGTGGTCCAGAAACTGGCTTCACGAATTCAACCCTGCCAAATGCAAAGTCATGAAGATCGGGGAAGGGCAAAGAAGACCGCAGACAGAGTATATATCATGTGGGAGTTCGAACACGTGGATTGGGTAAAAATACTCACGTAGGCTGGAAGTACGTATATTGTAACTGAAGTATGTGGAAGGGCGCCACAGCCGAACCTGCCTCTCTGTCGCTCACTCTCGTATAACTGACTGGCCGCCCACAGTACCCATATGTGAGGGGGTCTTGAATACTGCTGTGGTCAGCACAATATGAATAGACAATGACTCAGGCAGAGACGGTTGGTAGTGAGTCAACTACTGGTACACTGGTTACTGGTAACTGGTTACTACTACTGAGATATAGGGTGGTGACCAAAGACTGCAAACCTCGCTCAGGGAGAAAGATCTTCGGGTGACCATAACACCGAGCATGTCTCCGGAGGCACACATAAACCAGATAACTACTGCAGCATACTGGCGCCTGGCAAACCTGAGAATAGCGTTCCGATATCTTTGTAAGGAATCGTTCAAGACACTGTACACTGTGTACATTAGGCCCATACATGCAGCACCAGTTTGGAACCCACACCCAGAGCTCAGGGGAATGTCCTACGATGAAAGTTTGAAGGAAATCGGACTGACGACACTGGAGAACAGGAGGGTCAGGGGAGACATGATAACGACATACAAGATACTGCGTGGAATAGACAAGGTGGACAGAGACAGGATGTTCCAGAGATGGGACACAGAAACAAGGGGTCACAACTGGAAGCTGAAGACTCAGACGAGTCAGAGTGATGTTAGGAAGTATTTCTACAGTGACAGAGTCGTCAGGAAGTGAAATAGCCTAGCAAGTGATGTAGTGGAGGCAGGAACCATACATAGCTTTAAGACGAGGTATGACAAATCTCTGGAAGCAGAAAGAGAGAGGACCTAGTAGCGATCAGTGAAAAGGCGGGGCCAGGAGCTGAGTCTCGACCCCTGCAACCACAATCAGGTGAGTACAATTAGGTGAGGACACACACACACACACACACACACACACACACACACACACACGTGAAGTTGATGAGAAGAATACACTCGATCGAAGACCAGGCAGAACTACAAAGGGATCTGGACAGGCTGCAGACCTGGTCCAGCAATTGACTCCTGGAGTTCAATCCCACCAAGTGCAAAGTCATGAAGATTGGGGAAGGGCAAAGAAGGCCGCAGACGGAGTACAGTCTAGGGGGTCAGAGACTACAAACCTCACTCAAGGAAAAAGATCTTGGGGTGAGTATAACACCAGGCACATCTCCTGAAGCGCACATCAACCAAATAACTGCTGCAGCATATGGGCGCCTAGCAAACCTCAGAACAGCATTCCGACATCTTAATAAGGAATCGTTCAGGACCCTGTACACCGTATACGTTAGGCCCATATTGGAGTATGCGGCACCAGTTTGGAACCCACACCTAGCCAAGCACGTAAAGAAACTAGAGAAAGTGCAAAGGTTTGCAACAAGACTAGTCCCAGAGCTAAGAGGTATGCCCTACGAGGAGAGGTTAAGGGAAATCAACCTGACGACACTGGAGGACAGGAGAGATAGGGGGGACATGATAACGACATACAAAATACTGAGAGGAATTGACAAGGTGGACAAAGACAGGATGTTCCAGAGATTGGACACAGTAACAAGGGGACACAGTTGGAAGCTGAAGACACAGATGAATCACAGGGATGTTAGGAAGTATTTCTTCAGCCACAGAGTAGTCAGTAAGTGGAATAGTATGGGAAGCGATGTAGTGGAGGCAGGATCCATACATAGCTTTAAGCAGAGGTATGATAAAGCTCACGGCTCAGGGAGTGACCTAGTAGCGATCAGTGAAGAGGCGGGGCCAGGAGCTCGGACTCGACCCCCGCAACCTCAACTGGGTGAGTACAACTAGGTGAGTACACACACACACACACACACACACACACACACACACACAAATCCGTTCACGCTGACTACAGTCACACACACACGGGATTCCTTGCCTTAACCATACACACAGTTGGTTATTCGATGCCACCTGACATCAGGAACTGCCTGACATCAACAGAACTACTTGTTATCACTTTGAGCTGTTTCACATCACCTGGAGCTGCCTGACATTACCTGGATGTTCCTGACATCACCTGGAGCTGCCTCATAACACCTGGACGCTCCTGACATCACCTAGAGCTGCCTGACAACATCTGGAGCTGCCTGACATCACCTGGAGCTGCTTGACATCACCTGGAACTGCCTGACATCACCCGGACCTGCCTGACATCATCCGGACCTGCCTGACATCACGCGGAACTGGCTGATATCGGTTGGAGCTGCCTGACATCACCTGAATATGGCAATAACACCACCTGTCACCATCTGACAGCTTTCACCAACTAACAGTATGTACCACTGTTACCATCTGACAGCTGTTTACTACCAGCTGACAACATCTACCGCCTGACGTCATCTATCATGACTTGATATCATCACTTAACACCATCTACTACCATCTGAGACACTAAATACCAACATCTACCGCCACGCCAAGCAATCTTCCAGCTTTTGACAACCTCTAACACCATCTGACAACCGCTGCCACCACCTGACACCCTCTGCCACCACCTGGCATCCTTGGCCACCACCTGACATTCTCTGCCAACACCTGACATCCTCTGCCACCACCTGACATCATCTGCTACCACCTGACAACCTTCGCCACCACCTGAAAACCCATGCCACCACCTGAAAACCTCTGCCACCACCTGACAACCGCTACCGCCATCCGACATCCTCTGCCACCATCTTACATCCTCTGCCACCACCTGGCATCCTCTGCCACCACCTGACATTCTCTGCCAACATCTGGCATCCTCTGCCACCACATGACATCCTCTGCTACAACCTGACAACCGATAACACCACCTGACAACCGATAACGCCACTTGACATACTCTGCCAACACCTGACATCCTCTGCCACCACCTGACATCCTCTGCCACCAGCTGAAAGACTCTACCACAACTTGACAACCGCTGCCACCACCCGGCATCTTCTGCCACCACCTGACATCCTCTGCCATCACCTGGCATCCTCTGCCACCACCTGACATTCTCTGCCAACACTTGACATCCTCTGCCACCATCTGGCATCTTCTGCTACCACCTGACATCCTCTGCCACCACCTGACACCCTCTGCCACCCTCTGACATCCTCTGCCACCACCTGACAACCTCTTCCGACACCTGACAACCTCTGCCAACATCTGCCAACACCTGACATACTCTGCAACTACCTGACAACATCTGCCAACACCTAACATCCTCTGCCACCACCTGACATCCTCTGCCACCACCTGACAACCTCTGCCAACACCTGACATTCTCTATCACCACCTGACAACGTGTGCCACCACCTGATAACGTATGCCAACATCTAACAACCTCTGCCACTACCTGACAACCTCTGCCAACACCTGGCAACCTCTGCCAAGACCTGACATCCTCTGCCACTACCTGATAACCTCTGCCACTACCTGATAACCTCTGCCAGCACCTGACATCCTCTACCACCACCTGACATCCTCTGCCACCACATGAAAACCTCTGCTACCAACTGACAACCGCTACCACCACCCGACATCCTCTGCCACCAACTGACATCCTCTGCCACCAACTGGCATCCTCTGCCACCACCTGACACTCTCTGCCAACACCTGACATCCTCTGCCACCACCTGACAGCCTCTGCGACCACCTGACATCCTCTGCTACCACCTGACAACCTCTCCCAACACCTGACAACCTTTGTCACCACATGACAACCTCTCCCAACACCTGACAACCTCTCCCAGCACCTGACAACCTCTGCCACCACCTGACAACGTCTTCCAACACCTGAGCGTCTCTGCCACCACCTGACAACATCTCCCAACACCTGAGAACCCCTTCCAACACCTGACAACCTCTACCAACACTTGACAACCTCCACCAACACCTGACATCCTCCACCAACGCCTGACAACCTCTACCAACACCTGACAACCTCTGCCACCACCTGACAAACTTTCCCAACACCTGACAACCTATGCCACCACCTGACAAACTTTCCCAACACTTGACAACCTCTACCAACACCTGACAACCTCTTCCAACACCTGACAACCTCTGCCAACACCTGACAACCTCTACCAACACTTGACACTCTCTACCAACACCTGATAATCTCTGCCACCACCTGACAACCTCCCTCAACACTTGACAACCTCTCCCAACATCTGACAACCTCTACCAACACTTGACACTCTCTACCAACACCTGATAATCTCTGCCACCACCTGACAACCTCCCTCAACACTTGACAACCTCTCCCAACACCTGACAACCTCTGCCACCACCCGACAACCACTCCCAACATCTGACAATCTCTAGCAACAATTGACAACCTCTACCAACACCTGACAACCTCACCAACATCTGACAACCTCTACCAACACCTGACAACCACTACCAACACCTGACAACCTCTAACAACACCTGATAACCTCTACTAACACCTGAAAACCTCTACCAACACCTGACAACCCCTACTAACGCCTGACAACATCTGTGGAGAAATTTTCTCCAGGAGGGGGGTATCAGCCCCCTTCAGCCCCCTTCAGCCCTTTCAGCCCTGAGGGGCCACTAGAAGGGGCGAGCGTCTTGTTTACTGCTAGAGTGAGTAATTGATCACAGATGCTATGCCACGTAATCAAGTGACCTCTGCTCCTTGCAGGGGTGTTGCAACGTGTATTTTTATAAGAGATAGTACATCTCTTACTTAGCAGAACAATTAAGGAAAATCCTGCTCCCACTTTATTACCATAGTAAAACTTGTGTACATTGTTGTCTATGATTAAGACAGCAAGAAACAAACATTCTGCTTTGCTTCATCGAGGAGGTGACAAGGATGCAAGGTACTAGGTCAGCGTTTTTTTTTTTGTGCTGGGGGCAGTGACTGCATGGAGCGCTGTAGCGTCTGGCAGACTAACTTTGACTCTACTACGAGACACTGACGCCAGGATAACCAGCAAAGGACACTGATCTGTGCGTTAGTGTGAATAAAGTGTCTCACAAAACACAATAAACTCTTAAGAGAAGTGTGATCAGCTTCTCTTGTGATACATTGTGAACAATAAAGACGAATCTTGTGGAACAAAGTGTACCAGTGTGCGTTTCCTAGACAATGGAAGACGTGGACATCCAAAGACACTTCAGCTTCTATCAAGTCACCGATACCTGTCGAAGGTGTTGAGAACACCATAGCTCACGTTACAAAGAGCAAGGTATGTTACGAATTTCTTGTAGATCGGGGGATTGCGCAATTCTTGAGTCACAAGGAGTTTGTAATCAACCTATAATCGGCAGTAAGGTGTGGACTTTTGAGTCCAAACAAGTAAGTATTCGTCAGCCATCATCGAATGAAATATGCTGACATAACACCCCCTAGGGGTAATTTATACTTACAAATTGTATCTCTTGACAGCCCACTGTTGTGATGGTTTCGACAGCTTCTAGACCTCGTCTGCAGGGGCGGCTGTGTAGACGATTTGCTGTCATTTATCAGCTAAGTGTTCATTATATATATATATAATAAACACAGCAGGTAAGGCCAAAATCTCAACAGAGTTTTTGGTCGTGCTCGAACCGGATAAAGACCACACTGTGGTCCAAATATGTTGTACTACAGTGTACAAATAACCTATGAGCCAAGGTCCTTCGAAAAAAGCTGTAAAACTAGTGTTTTACAATATAAATCAGTATAAATGAGTCCCTCCAGACTCAATCACAGAGAATGGGTAGCCAAAAGAAAACGGGCGCTCACCCAGCGTTCACCCAACGAAAACGGGAGCTGGGTGACTCACCCAACAAGAAGACGGGGGATGGTATCCTGCACCCTCCATCAACTGCTTCAATCTGGAGAAATCGCTGAATAAGACAACACATCCCAAGTGATGATGTTTGTCTGAGTGTATATATACACAGTGTTTATAATGTTTATAGACAGAAATTAAGAGACAAGATTGTGTTAAAGTTTGTTTCTTATAGATCTACCTGTTATATTAAAGGAACTTATATATAAAGTGTAAGCTTTCAAATATATATTAACAGTGAAATTTATATATGTGTAAGTAATGTTCACGTGTGATTACAGTTATACAGTGACATTTATAGTGTATAGTGAATGAAGTGTATAACATCGTTATTTACGATTAATCATCATGGTCAGGCTGACACAGAAAACTCTAAGCCATAAACACCAGACACATGTACCCTGTACCCTTCATGGTCATTGACCCTGAGGTTAAGCTTAGTGGGTCAGTAGTGTCTGACTCGATTATTGCTGACTTAAGCATAACAAAAACTCAGCTGTCTATAGCAGTACAGTGTTTTATAAACACTCTAAGTGTGGTGCTAGAATTTTCAGTATACCATTAAAATGGCTTGTTTGAAAACTCAGTTTCAGTCTTTACAGACTAAGATTACACAATTAGAAAATCTAATTTCAGTCTGTCTAGGATTAACTCAAGATACAAACATAGATTTTGATGATCTTGAGGTCAAGTTTGGATTATTTACACAGCGTCTGGAAATAATTAATTCAGACTATACACATTATGAAAATAAATTTCTTGAATCAGATCCATCTGAAGATGAAATTAAAAATGTTTTGGATACTTTTAGTGATCAACAATTAAGGTGGACAGGAGTACAGGCTATCTGCCATAAAACTCTGTCACAGAGACCTACTACTAGTGGGCAACCACCTGTTACACCTGTAACAACAACAAGTGTCCCATTACCAAGCTTACCTACATTGTCATTACCTATTTTCCAAGGTCATAATTATGAAGAATTCATTAGTGGTTTTCAATCCATAGTAAATTCACGAACTGACATAGATGAGATTGCTAAGTTCAATTACCTTAAATGTCTTGTGAAGGGAGAACCCTATGAACTGATTAAGTCATTTCCGGTGGTTAAAGGCAATTATCAACTAGCCTTACGTGTCTTAGCAGACAATTACTTTGATGCTGACAAGGCTAGAGTTAGACATGCAGTCTTAATATCAAGCTTGAAGCCACCCAAACATTGTTTTTCAGACTTACAGGCATTTAGAATTACATTAGACAATAGTCTCAGATCTCTAGGTGCTAAATATGACCTAAGACAATGTGATTGGTTTATCAGTGGTATTGTACAAGATAAGTTGTCACCACAAACTATTGAACGATTAAATATTATGTTCAATAAACGCTATTTCACTTGTGAAGAAATTAGCAATGGTTTACAAACAATAGTTTCATGCATGCAAGCAACGAGACAAGATGAAAAATCCACAAATCCAGTGGATAATAAACCTTCAACTCGGTATAAAAAGAGTATACCTACTCCCACTAAACCACATAATGGGAAATCCCATATAGGCATTTATCAAGCTGTGAATACAACAGACAGTAAACAAACTGTCACACATAAACGTACTCCAAAATGTGTACTTTGTGATGGAACACATTGGGCACAGTATTGTAGTCAATACACATCAATGGAGGCACGTAAACAACGTGTTCATCAGCTGAAAAGATGCATCAAGTGTTTAGGTGAACACAAGGGATGAAAATGCTCACTGAAGAAGTGTTTTAAATGCAAGGGTATGCATCATACAGCATTATGCCTAAATACTTTTGCTGAACAGCAGCAGACTTCCACAGAATCAGGAAGTCAACAAGCAACAGCATTAAATGTGAGAGATAAGTTTAAAGCAACTGCTCTCCCGATAGCTCGAGTTGAGTTATCTAATAAATTACACAAAACCAATGTGCTAACACTATTTGATCAAGGCTCACAAAGGTCCTTCATAAGAAGATCAGTGTTGCAGAAACTGAATAAACAACCCTATGCCAAAATACAGTTAGATATAGCTGGTTTTTTCCACAATTCTGGTAAACAGACATATGACCTAGCCAGAATCACTGTTGGTCTAGGAAACAGGAAAAAGACAGTAGAAGCTGTGGTAGTAGATGATTTGCCTAAGTCTGTGCAGATCCAGGGATTAAAAGAAACAGTTGCAGCACTGAAAGCAGCTAAGGTCAAGTTAGCCTGTCCTGACATACAGACGGACACAATTAGTCCAATTGATTTAATCATTGGAAGTGATTATTATCACTGTTTTGTGCAAAATATAGTAAGTAAACATGATGTTCACTTGCTGAAAACAGCAGGAGGCCACATGATATGTGGTCCCATTCCCTCTCAAAGTGGGAAAGAAGCTGATAGTGATTCAGTGGAAAATGTACTAGTTACGAGAATAACCGCTGATCATGTACCACAGCAAAAATTATCATTACTGGAAGAAAGGAATGAACCAGTTGATAAGTTGTGGAATTTAGATGCGATAGGTATTGATGTAAATAAACCAAGCCCACAAGAGTCTCAGACTTATAACCAATATTTGGACACTGTCAAATATAAAGATGGACAGTATTGGGTTAGGTTACCATGGAAATTAAATCCACCACATCTACCTAGCAATTATCGCATGGCTTTCGGACAGATGAAAGCACAAATACATGAGCTCAGGAAGAATCCAGAGTTACTGACTGTCTATGATAATATCATACAAGAACAGTTGGACAATAAATTCATTGAGGAAATAGTCGAAGATAAGTTGAAGACAAACGCTCATTATCTCCCGCACCATGGAGTCAGAGAAGATTCTGAAACCACTCCACTACGTGTTGTATATAATTGCAGCGCACGTGCAAATAAAGATGTAGCAAGTCTTAATGACTGTCTGATGACCGGACCTTCACTAACTGAGAAGCTTGGAGACGTGCTTATGAAATTTCGCACAAACCCATATGCCTACACGGCTGATATTTCCAAGGCTTTCTTAAGAGTAGGACTACAAGAAATAGATAGAGATTATACTCGATTCTTGTGGCCTGAAAATCCACATGATCCTCAAAGTCCTGTGAAAACTTATCGTTTCAAATCAGTATTATTTGGTGCAACATCCTCTCCATTCTTACTAGAAGCTACTCTAAATACACATTTGAAGAAATCTGAAAGTCCCTTCAAAGAAGTCTTAAAGAAAAGTTTCTATGTGGACAATCTTCAAGGTACTGTGAATAAAGAGGATGATTTGAAATCCTTATACAGAGAAGCTAACAAGGAGATGAAAGAAGCAAATATGCCTCTAAGGATGTGGAATACAAATTCAAAACAATTAAGGGAACTTATCAAAGAAGATTTCCCTGAAACTGAAATTCCTGATTGCAACAATATGCTGGGACTTAATTGGAACACACAGGAAGATACTTTGAGTCTCAAAAGGATAAACAATAAATCATGCAGTACACTCACTAAACGTAGTTTACTGTCAGAGGTATCACAATGTTTTGATCCTCTAGGACTCGTCTCACCAATTACCATAAAAGGTAAAATGCTTATGCAAGATGCATGGAAACTCAAAATTGGATGGGATGAGAACTTGCCTCTAGAAATGAGTCAAACATTGGATGAAATATCCAAGGAGTTTAAACAACTTCATCATATTAAATTTCCCAGACAAATAGGTCAAGAGGGAAACAATTACACATTACATGTGTTCTGTGATGCGTCAACCAGAGGTTATGGCGCTGTAGCTTACATGAGTAATGCTGAAGGAAGTACACTAATTACTTCAAAGGCCAGGGTAGCACCCTTGAAGGTCAGAACAGTACCACAATTGGAACTGACAGCACTCTATGTAGGTACAAAATTAGCTGTCTATCTCAACAAAGTACTTGATCATCTCACTATTGAGAAAACCGTGATCTGGAGTGATAATGAAGCAGTTCTCCAGTGGTTAAGAAATAATAAGAGTAAGTTGGTCTATGTACAGAACAGTAGCAGAAATAAAAGAGATGCAGAGAGATTATCTCTTTCTTCACGTCTCTACCCAAGAGAATCCAGCTGTCATGTTGTCACGTGGTGTCCCACTCAAGAAATTTGTGGATAATAAATTATGGCTCCACGGACCGAACTGGCTCTCTAATGAAAATAACTGGCCTCAGCAAAAAGCTCACATTATGCCAGAAGAAACAGTCTGCTTGAACACAGCAGAAATAAGTTGTGTAAATACTGCAGACACAACAGAAATAGTCATTGATGGAGCTAAATACTCATCTTTGGGTAAACTCTTAAGAGCTACAGCTCTTGTCTTTAAATTCAGTAAAGGAATAAAACCTGATTATGAATGTCTTGAACCCATTAAATACTGGGTGAAACTAATACAGAAAGATGCTTTCTCTACAGAATATAAATTTCTGGAAACACAAGATAAATCCCCAAAGAAACCTGTTATGATTAATTCTTTAGGACTTTATCTCGACTCAGAAAAGATTATAAGATGTCGAGGAAGAATTCATAATTCTTCACTACCTAAAGAAGCCATACATCCAATATTGATCCCCAAGAATCATTGGCTAACAAAACTGATTGTGCAAAACGCCCACAGTAACGTGTTACATGGTGGGGTAGCTGACACACTTTGTCATATACGACAATCCTACTGGATACCTCAAGGTCGACAAAGTGTGAAAAAACAAATAAAGGACTGTATTACTTGTCGTCACTACGATATGCGAGTATGTCAGTATCCAGGTCCTCCTCCATATCCCTCTGAAAGAGTTTGTCATGTCACTCCATTTGAGGTGACAGGTGTAGATTACACTGGACCAATAATTTTAACCAAAACAGTTGACAAAGTTCCCATCAAGGTGTACATCTGTTTGTTCACTTGTGCTACAACTAGAGCAGTACATCTAGAAGTAGCCACTGACATGTCTGCTGAAACCTTTATCAAATTATTCAGAAGGTTTGCAGCCAGAAGGGCATGTCCCAGACTGATGATTTCAGATAATGCAACGAACTTTGTTGCTGGTGCTGCTTATATAAGCAAGATCTTTGATCAACCAGAAGTACAACAGATGCTGAATCAACGCAGTTGTCGTTGGAGATACATTCCTCCTAAATCTCCATGGCACGGCGGATTTTATGAAAGAATGATCGGCATTGTAAAACGTTGTTTAAGGAAGACTCTTCATCGTCAGAGAATAGACTTAGAAGAATTCCGTACAGTTGTGATTGAAATAGAAAATAGAGTCAACAACAGACCTCTAACTTATGTTACCGATGATCTGGACAATTTAGAAGTGTTAAGTCCATCTCATTTACTCCATGGCAGAAGGCTCGAACCTGTTCCTCCCATGAATGATAAAGAAATCATAGAGGATCCTACTTATTTCGAACCTGAGCAACTCATACGTAAATTCAAACACCTTAATAAAGTGATTGAACGTTGGGAGAAAATTTGGCGAGAAGACTATCTCACTTCATTGAGAGAACACTTCTATGGAGCTGGTATTCCTGAAAATCATAAGTCCTTAAGACCTGGTAACATAGTGATTATCGAAAATGATGGTCCGAGGTCCCAATGGCCACTTGGAAAAATTGTGACCATATATCCTGATGCAAATGGAATCATCAGGACATTTGATGTTTTGAGCAAAGGTGTAGTGAGTAAGCGGACAATAAATAAACTAGTGCCGTTAGAATTACACAGTGTTGAAAACAAAATTAGTGATTCTCCAGAAACCACACAGACTAAAGCTGTTCAGAAAAGACAAGCAGCAGTGGTGGCGAGTGAGAAAATCAAATTAATGTTAAGTGATGAATAGTTCACCTGCAGCGAACCTCCGCCGCCCCCCAGTGTGGAGAAATTTTCTCCAGGAGGGGGGTATCAGCCCCCTTCAGCCCCCTTCAGCCCTTTCAGCCCTGAGGGGCCACTAGAAGGGGCGAGTGTCTTGTTTACTGCTAGAGTGAGTAATTGATCACAGATGCTATGCCACGTAATCAAGTGACCTCTGCTCCTTGCAGGGGTGTTGCAACATGTATTTTTATAAGAGATAGTACATCTCTTACTTAGCAGGACAATTAAGGAAAATCCTGCTCCCACTTTATTACCATAGTAAAACTTGTGTACATTGTTGTCTATGATTAAGACAGCAAGAAACAAACATTCTGCTTTGCTTCATCGAGGAGGTGACAAGGATGCAAGGTACTAGGTCACCGTTTTTTTTTTGTGCTGGGGGCAGTGACTGCATGGAGCGCTGTAGCGTCTGGCAGACTAACTTTGACTCTACTACGAGACACTGACGCCAGGATAACCAGCAAAGGACACTGATCTGTGCGTTAGTGTGAATAAAGTGTCTCACAAAACACAATAAACTCTTAAGAGAAGTGTGATCAGCTTCTCTTGTGATACATTGTGAACAATAAAGACGAATCTTGTGGAACATAGTGTACCAGTGTGCGTTTCCTAGACAATGGAAGACGTGGACATCCAAAGACACTTCAGCTTCTATCAAGTCACCGATACCTGTCGAAGGTGTTGAGAACACCATAGCTCACGTTACAAAGAGCAAGGTATGTTACGAATTTCTTGTAGATCGGGGGATTGCGCAATTCTTGAGTCACAAGGAGTTTGTAATCAACCTATAATCGGCAGTAAGGTGTGGACTTTTGAGTCCAAACAAGTAAGTATTCGTCAGCCATCATCGAATGAAATATGCTGACATAACACCCCCTAGGGGTAATTTATACTTACAAATTGTATCTCTTGACAGCCCACTGTTGTGATGGTTTCGACAGCTTCTAGACCTCGTCTGCAGGGGCGGCTGTGTAGACGATTTGCTGTCATTTATCAGCTAAGTGTTCATTATATATATATATAATAAACACAGCAGGTAAGGCCAAAATCTCAACAACATCTACCAACACCTGACAACCTCTATCAACACCTGACAACCTCTGCCAACACGTGACAACCTCTGCCAACAGTGTCTCATGACACAAGTTGTGAAAAATATTTTTGTATTCATATTCCATCATTTTTCCTTGAACATCAACTCGTGTACATGAGGTAGAAACTCGTGTACATGAGGTAGAAACTCGTGTACATGAGGAAGAAACTCGTGTACATGAGGTAGAAACTCGTGTACACGAGGAAGAAACTCGTGTACATGAGGTAGAAACTCGTGTACATGAGGAAGAAACTCGTGTACATGAGGTAGAAACTCGTGTACATGAGGAAGAAACTCCTGTACATGAGGTAGAAACTCGTGTACATGAGGAAGAAACTCGGGTACATGAGGTAGAAACTCGTGTACATGAGGAAGAAACTCTTGTACATGAGGAAGAAACTCGTGTACATGAGGAAGAAACTCGTGTACATGAGGAAGAAACTCGTGTACATGAGGAAGAAACTCGTGTACATGAGGTAGAAACTCGTGTACATGAGGAAGAAACTCTTGTACATGAGGAAGAAACTCGTATACATGAGGAAGAAACTCGTGTACATGAGGAAGAAACTCGTGTACATGAGGAAGAAACTCGTGTACATGAGGAACAAACTCGTGTACATGAGGAAGAAACTCATGAACATGAGGAAGAAACTCGTGTACATGAGGAAGAAACTCGTGTACATGAGGAAGAAACTCGTGTACATGAGGAAGAAACTCGTGTACATGAGGAAGAAACTCGTGTACATGAAGAAGAAACTCGTGTACATGAGGAAGAAACTCGTGTACATGAGGAGGAAACTCGTGAATATGAGGAAGAAACTCGTGTACATGAGGAAGAAACTAGTGAACATGAGGAAGAAACTCGTGCACATGAGGAAGAAACTCGTGCACATGAGGAAGAAACTCGTGTACATGAGGAAGAAACTCGTGTACATGAGGAGCAAACTCGTGTACATGAGGAAGAAACTCATGAACATGAGGAAGAAACTCGTGTACATGAGGAAGAAACTCGTGTACATGAGGAAGAAACTCGTGTACATGAGGAAGAAACTCGTGTACATGAAGAAGAAACTCGTGTACATGAGGAAGAAACACGTGTACATGAGGAAGAAACTCGTGTACATGAGGAAGAAACTCGTGTACATGAGGAAGAAACTCGTGTACATGAGGAACAAACTCGTGTACATGAGGAACAAACTCGTGAACATGAGGAAGAAACTCGTGTGCATGAGGAAGAAACTCGTGTACATGAGGAACAAACTCGTGTACATGAGGAACAAACTCGTGAACATGAGGAAGAAACTCGTGCATATGAGGAAGAAACTCGTGTACATGAGGAAAAAAACTCGTGTACATGAGGAACAAACTCGTGAACATGAGGAAGAAACTCGTGTGCATGAGGAAGAAACTCGTGTACATGAGGAAGAAACTCATGTACATGAGGAAGAAACTCATGTACATGAGGAAGAAACTCGTGTACATGAAGAAGAAACTCGTGTAAATGAGGAAGAAACTCGTGTACATGAGGAAGAAACTTGTGTACATGAGGAAGAAACTCGTGTACATAAGGAAGAAACTCGTGTACATGAAGAAGAAACTCGTGTACATGAGGAAGAAACACGTGTACATGAGGAAGAAACTCGTGTACATGAGGAAGAAACTCGTGTATATGAGGAAGAAACTCGTGTACATGAGGAACAAACTCGTGTACATGAGGAACAAACTCGTGAACATGAGGAAGAAACTCGTGTGCATGAGGAAGAAACTCGTGTACATGAGGAACAAACTCGTGTACATGAGGAACAAACTCGTGAACATGAGGAAGAAACTCGTGTATATGAGGAAGAAACTCGTGTACATGAGGAACAAACTCGTGTACATGAGGAACAAACTCGTGAACATGAGGAAGAAACTCGTGTGCATGAGGAAGAAACTCGTGTACATGAGGAAGAAACTCGTGTACATGAGGAAGAAACTCATGTACATGAGGAAGAAACTCGTGTACATGAAGAAGAAACTCGTGTAAATGAGGAAGAAACTCGTGTACATGAGGAAGAAACTTGTGTACATGAGGAAGAAACTCGTGTACATAAGGAAGAAACTCGTGTACATGAGGAAGAAACTCGTGTACATGAAGAAGAAACTCGTGTACATGAGGAAGAAACACGTGTACATGAGGAGGAAACTCGTGTACATGAGGAAGAAACTCGTGTATATGAGGAAGAAACTCGTGTACATGAGGAACAAACTCGTGTACATGAGGAACAAACTCGTGAACATGAGGAAGAAACTCGTGTGCATGAGGAAGAAACTCGTGTACATGAGGAAGAAACTCGTGTACATAAGGAAGAAACTCATGTACATGACGAAGAAACTCGTGTACATGAAGAAGAAACTCGTGTAAATGAGGAAGAAACTCGTGTACATGAGGAAGAAACTCGTGTACATGAGGAAGAAACTCGTGTACATAAGGAAGAAACTCGTGTACATGAGGAAGAAACTCGTGGACATGAGGAAGAAACTCGGGTACATGAGGTAGAAACTCGTGTACATGAGGAAGAAACTCGTATATATGAGGAAGAAACTCGTATACATGAGGAAGAAACAACTGTACATGAGAAAGAAACTCGTGTACATGAGGAAGAACCTACTGTAACACATTATCTATATTTATAGTCAAAAACGTTTCTCCTTAGGGACTGACCACCACAAGACTACTGCTGCAAGACTGAGGGACTGACCACCACAAGACTACTGCTGCAAGACTGAGGGACTGACCACCACAAGACTACTGCTGCAAGACTGAGGGACTGACCACCACAAGAATACTGCTGCAAGACGGAGGGACTGACCACGACAAGACTACTGCTGCAAGACTGAGGGACTGACCACCACAACAATACTGCTGCAAGACTGAGGGACTCACCAATACAAGACAACTGCTGCAAGACTGAGGGACTGAAGGAAAACAAGACTACTGCTGCAAGACTGAGGGACTGACCACCACAAGATTACTGCTGCAAGACTGAGGGACTGACCACCACAAGACTACTGCTGCAAGACTGAGGGACTGACCACCACAAGACTACTGCTGCAAGAAGGAGGGACTGACCACGACAAGACTACTGCTGCAAGACTGAAAGACTGACCACCACAAGACTACTGCTGCAAGACTGAGGCACTGACCACAACAAGACTACTGCTGCAGGACTGAGGGACTGACCACCACAAGACTACTGCTGAAGAGTGAGGGACTGACCACCACAAGACTACCACTGCAAGACTGAGGGACTGACCACCTCAAAACAACTACTGCATGATTGAGGGACGGACCACCACAAGACTACTACTGCAAGACTGAGGGACTGACCACCACAAGACTACGACTCCAAGACTGAGGGACTGACCACCACAAGACTACCACTGCAAGACTGAGGGACTGACCACCTCAAAACAACTACTGCATGAATGAGGGACTGACCACCACAAGACTACTACTGCAAGACTGAGGGACTGACCACCTCAAAACAACTACTGCATGATTGAGAGAATGACCACCACAAGACTACCACTGCAAGACTGAGGGACTGACCACCACAAGACTACCACTGCAAGACGTAGGGACTGACCACCTTAGAACAACTACTGCATGACTGAGGGACTGACCACCACAAGACTACTACTGCAAGACTGAGGGACTGACCACCACAAGACTACTACTGCAAGACTGAGGGAATGACCACCACAAGACTACCACTGCAAGACTGAGGGACTGACAACCACAAGACTACCACTGCAAGACTGAGGGACTGACCACCTCAAAACTACTGCTGCAAGACTGAGGGATTGACCCCCACAAGACTAATACTGCAAGACTGAGGGGCTGACCACCACAAGACTACTACTGCAAGACTGAGGGACTGACCACCACAAGACTACCACTGCAAGACTGAGGGACTGACCACCTCAAAACAACTACTGCAAGACTGAGGGACTGACCACAACAAGACTACTACTGCAAAACTGAGGGACTGACCACCATGAGACTACTACTGCAAGACTGAGGGACTGACCACAACAAGACTACTACTGCAAGACTGAGGGACTGACCACCACAAGACTACTACTGCAAGACTGAGGGACTGACCACAACAAGACTACTACTGCAAGACTGAGGGACTGACCGCCACAAGACTACCACTCCAAGACTGAGGGATTGACCACCACAAGACTACCACTGCATGACTGAGGGACTGACCACCTCAAAACAACTACTGCATGACTGAGGGACTGACCACCACAAGACTACTTCTGCAAGACTGAAGGACTGACCACCTCAAAACAACTACTGCATGACTGAGGGACTGACCACCACAAGACTTCTACTGCAAGACTGAGGGACTGACCACCACAAGACTACTACTGCAAGATTGAGGGAATGACCACCACAAGACTACCACTGCAAGACTGAGGGACTGACCACCACAAGACTACAACTGCAAGACTGAGGGACTGACCACCACAAGACTACTACTGCAAGACTGAGGGACTGACCACCACAAGACTACCACTGCAAGACTGAGGGACTGACAACCTCAAAACAACTACTGCATGACTGAAGGACTGACCACCACAAGACTACTACTGCAAGACTGAGGGACTGACCACCACAAGACAACTACTGCAAGATTGAGGGAATGACCACCACAAGACTACAACTGCAAGACTGAGGGACTGACCACAACAAGACTACCACTGCAAGACTGAGGGACTGACCACCTCAAAACTACTGCTGCAAGACCGTGGGATTGAACACCACAAGACTACTTCTGCAAAACTGAGGGACTGACAATCACAAGACTACTACTGCAAGACTGAGGGACTGACCACCGCAAGACTACCACTGCAAGACTGAGGGACTGACCACCTCAAAACTACTGCTGCAAGACTGAGGGATAGACCACCACAAGACTACTACCGCAAAACTGAAGGACTGACCACCACAAGACTACTACTGCAAGACTGAGGGACTGACCACCACAAGACTACCACTGCAAGACTGAGGGACTGACAACCTCAAAACAACTACTGCATGACTGAAGGACTGACCACCACAAGACTACTACTGCAAGACTGAGGGACTGACCACCACAAGACAACTACTGCAAGATTGAGGGAATGACCACCACAAGACTACAACTGCAAGACTGAGGGACTGACCACAACAAGACTACCACTGCAAGACTGAGGGACTGACCACCTCAAAACTACTGCTGCAAGACCGTGGGATTGAACACCACAAGACTACTTCTGCAAAACTGAGGGACTGACAATCACAAGACTACTACTGCAAGACTGAGGGACTGACCACCGCAAGACTACCACTGCAAGACTGAGGGACTGACCACCTCAAAACAACTAATGCAAGACTGAGGGACTAACCACCACAAGACTACTACTGCAAGACTGAGGGACTGACCACCACAAGACTACTACTGCAAGACTGAGGGACTGGCCACCACAAGACTACTACTGCAAGACTGAGGGACTTACAACCTCAAGACTGCTACTGCAAGACTGAGGGACTGACCACCACAAGACTACTACTGCAAGACTGAGGGACTGATCAGCTCAAGACTACTACTGCAAGACTGAGGGACTGACCACCAGAAGAGTACTACTGCAAGACTGAGGGACTGACCACCTCAAGACTACTACTGCAAGACTGAGGGACTGACCACCTCAAAACTACTGCTGCAAGACGGAGGGACTGACCACCAGAAGAGTACTACTGCAAGACTGAGGGACTGACCACCTCAAGACTACTACTGCAAGACTGAGGGACTGACCACCAAAAGACTACTACTGCAAGACTGAGGGACTGACCACCACAAGATTACTACTGCAAAACTGAGGGACTGATCACCTCAAGACTACTACTGCATGACTGAGGGACTGACCACCACAAGACTACTACTGCAAGACTGAGGGACTGATCACCTCAAGACTACTACTGCAAGACTGAGGGACTGACCACCTCAAGACTACTACTGCAAGACTGAGGGATTGACCACCACAAGACTACTACTACAAGACTGAGGGACTGACCACCACAAGACTACTACTGCAAGACTGAGGGACTGACCAAATCAAAACTACTACTGCAAGACAGAGGGACTGACTACCTCAAGACTACTACTGCAAGACTGAGGGAATGACCACCTCACAACAACTACTGCAAGACTGAGGGACAGACCACCTCAACACTGCTACTGCAAGACTGAGCGATTGACCACCACAAGACTACTACTGCAAGACTTAGGTACTGACCACCACAAAACTACTACTGCAAGATTGAGGGACTGACCACCACAAGACTACTACTGCAAGACTGAGGGACTGACCACCTCAACACTACTACTGCAAGACTGCGGGATTGACCACCACAAGACTACTACTGCAAGACTGAGGGACTGACCACCACAAGACTACTACTGCAAGAGTGAGGGACTGACCACCACAAGACTACTACTGCAAGACAGAGGGACTGACCACCACAAGACTACTACTGCAAGACTGAGGGATTGACCACCACAAGACTACTACTGCAAGACCGAGGGACTGACCACCACAAGACTACCACTGCAAGACTGAGGGACTGACCGCCACAAGACTACCACTCCAAGACTGAGGGATTGACCACCACAAGACTACCACTGCAAGACTAAGGGACTGACCACCACAAGACTACTACTGCAAGATTGAGGGACTGACTACCACAAGACTACTACTGCAAGACTGAGGGACTGACCACCACAAGACTACTACTGCAAGATTGAGGGACTGACCACAACAAGACTACTACTGCAAGACTAAAGGACTGACCACCTCAATAATACTTCTGCAAGACTGAGGGACTGACCACCTCAATAATACTACTGCAAGACTTAGGGAATGACCACCTCAAAACTACTACTACAAGACTGAGGGACGGAACACCACAAGACTACTACTGCAAGACTGAGGGACTGACAACCTGTAAACAACTACTGCAAGACTGAAGGACTGACCACCTAAAAACTACTACTTCAAGATTGAGGGACTGACCACATCAAGACTACTGCTGCAAGACTGAGGGACTGACCACCTCAAAACTACTACTGCAAGACTGAGGGACTGACCACCTCAAGACTTCTACTGCAAGACTGAGGGACTAACCACCTCAAAACTACTACTGCAAGAGTCAGGGACTGACCACCTCAATAATACTACTGCAAGACCGAGGGACTGACCACCTCAACAATGCTACTGCAAGACTGAGGGACTGACCGCCTCAATGGTATTACTGCAAGACTGAGGGACTGACCACCTCTACAATACTACTGCAAGACTGAGGGACTGACCACCTGAATAATACTACTGCAAGACTGAGGGACTCACCACCTCAAAATAACTACTGTAAGACTGAGGGACTGACCACCTCAAAACAACTACTGTAAGACTGAGGGACTGACCACCTCAAAACTTCTACTGCAAGACTGAGGGACTGAGCACCTCAATAATACTATTGCAAGACAGAGGGACTGACCACCTCAGAACTACTACTGCAAGACTGAAGGACGGACCACCACAAGACTACTACTGCAAGGCTGAGGGACTGACAACCTGTAAACAACTACTGCAAGACTGATGGACTGACCTCCTAAAAACTATTACTGCAAGACTGATGGACTGACCACCTCAAGAATACTACTGCAAGACTGAGGGACTGACCACCTCAAAACAACTACTGCAAGACTGAGGGACTCACCACCTCAAAACTACTACTGCAAGACTGAGGGACTGACAACCTCAAGACTACTACTGCAAGACTGAGGGACTGACCACCTCAAAACAACTACTGAAAGACTGAGGGACTGACCACCTCAAAACTACTACTGCAAGACTGAGGGACTGGCCACGTCAAGACTACTACTGCAATACTGTGGGACTGACCACCTCAAGACTACTGTTGCAAGACTGAGGGTCTGACCACCTCAAAACAACTACTGCAAAATTGAGGGATTGACCACCTCAAAACTACTACTGCAAGACTGAGGGACTGACCACCTCAAAACTGCTACTGCAAGACTGAGGGACTGACCACCTCAATAATACTACTGCAAGACTAAGGGACTGACCACCTCAATAATACTACTGCAAGACTGAGGGACTGACCACCTCAATAATGCTTCTGCAAGATTTAAGGACTGACCACCTCAATAATACTACTGCAAGACTGAGGGAATGAGCACCTCAATAATGTTACTTCAAGACTTAGGGAATGACCACCTCAATAATACTACTGCAAGACTGAAGGACTGACCACCTCAATAGTACTACTGCAAGACTGAGGGACTGACCACCTCAATAATACTACTGCAAGACTGAGGGTCTGACCACCTCAAAACATATACTGCAAAACTGAGGGACTGACCACCTTAAAACAACTACTGCAAGACTGAGGGACTGACCACCTTAAAACTTCTTCTGCAAAACTGAGGGACTGACCTCCTTAAGACTTCTACTGCAAGACTGAGGGACTAACCACCTCAAAACTACTACTGCAAGAGTGAGGGACTGACCACCTCAATAATACCACTGCAAGAGTGAGGGACTGACCACCTCTATAATACTACTGCAAGACTGAGGGACTGACCGCCTCAATAGAATTACTGCAAGACTGAGGGACTGACCTCCTCAGTAATAATACTGCAAGACTGAGGGACTAACCACCTCAATAATACTGCTGCAAGACTGAGGGACTGACCACTTTAATAATACTGCTGCAAGACTGAGGGACTCACCACCTAAAAACAACTACTGTAAGACTGAAAGACTGACCACCTCAAAACAACTACCGTAAGACTGAGGGACTGAACACCTCAAAACTACTACTGCAATACTGAGGGACTGACAACCTCAATAATACTATTGCAAGACTGAGGGACTGACCACCTCAATAATATTACTGCAAGACTGAGGGACTGACCACCTCAATAATACTGCTGCAAGACTGAGGAACTGACCACCTCAAAACAACTACTGGAAGACTGAGGGACTGACCACCTCAAAACAACTACTGTAAGACTGAAGGACTGACCACCTCAAAACTACTACTGCAAGACCGAGGGACGGACCACCACAAAACTACTACTGCAAGACTGAAGGACTGACCACCTAAAAACTACTACTGCAAGACTGAGGGACTGACCACCTCAAGACTACTACTGCAACAGTGAGGGACCGACCACCTCAAAACTACTACTGCAAGACTGGGGGACTGACCACCTCAAGACTTCTACTGCAAGACTGAGGGACTAACAATCTCAAAACTACTACTGCAAGAGTGAGTGACTGACCACCTCAAAATACTACTGCAAGACTAAAGGACTGACCACCTCAATAATACTACTGCAAGACTGAGAGACTGACCGCCTCAATAGTATTACTGCAAGACTGAGGGACTGACCACCTCAGTAACACTACTGCAAGACTGAGGGACTGACAACCTCAATAATACTACTGCAAGACTGAGGGACTGACCACCTCAATAATATTACTGCAAGACTGAGGGACTGACCACCTCAATAATACTGCTGCAAGACTGAGCGACTGACCACCTCAAAACAACTACTGTAAGACTGAGGGACTGACCACCTGAAAACATCTACTGTAAGACTGAGGGACTGACCACCTCAAAACTACTACTGCAAGACTGAGGGACTGACCACCTCAATAATACTATTGCAAGACTGAGGGACTGACCGCCTCAAAACTACTACTGCAAGACTGTGGGACGGACCACCACAAGACTACTACTGCAAGACTGAGGGACTGACCGCCTCAAAACTACTACTGCAAGACTGAGGGACTGGCCACCTCAATAAAACTAATGCAAGACTGAGGGACTGACCACCTAAATAATACTACTTCAAGAGTGGGGGACTGACCACCTCAGTAATACTACTGCGAGACTGAGGGACTGACCACCTCAAACCTACTACTGCAAGACTGAGGAACTGACCACCTCAAAACAACTACTGCAAGACTGAGGGACTGACCACCTTAAAACTACTACTGCAAGACTGAGGGACTGACCACCTCAAGACTTCTACTGCAAGAATGAGGGACTAACCACCTCAAAACTACTACTGCAAGAGTGAGGGACTGACCACCTCAATAATACTACTGCAAGACCGAGGGACTGACCACCTCAACAATGCTACTGCAAGACTGAGGGACTGACCGCCTCAATAGTATTACTGCAAGACTGAGGGACTGACCACCTCTATAATACTACTGCAAGACTGAGTGACTGACCACCTGAATAATACTACTGCAAGACTGAGGGACTCACCACCTCAAAACAACTACTGTAAGACTGAGCGACTGACCACCTCAAAACAACTACTGTAAGACTGAGGGACTGACCACCTCAAAACTTCTACTGCAAGACTGAGGGACTGAACACCTCAATAATACTATTGCAAGACAGAGGGACTGACCACCTCAGAACTACTACTGCAAGACTGAAGGACGGACCACCACAAGACTACTACTGCAAGGCTAAGGGACTGACAACCTGTAAACAACTACTGCAAGACTGATGGACTGACCTCCTAAAAACTATTACTGCAAGACTGATGGACTGACCACCTCAAGAATACTACTGCAAGACTGAGGGACTGACCACCTCAAAACAACTACTGCAAGACTGAGGGACTCACCACCTCAAAACTACTACTGCAAGACTGAGGGACTGACAACCTCAAGACTACTACTGCAAGACTGAGGGACTGACCACCTCAAAACTACTACTGCAAGACTGAGGGACTGGCCACGTCAAGACTACTACTGCAATACTGAGGGACTGACCACCTCAAGACTACTATTGCAAGACTGAGGGTCTGACCACCTCAAAACAACTACTGCAAAATTGAGGGACTGACCACCTCAAAACTACTACTGCAAGACTGAGGGACTGACCACCTCAAAACTGCTACTGCAAGACTGAGGGACTGACCACCTCAATAATACTACTGCAAGACTAAGGGACTGACCACCTCAATAATACTACTGCAAGATTGAGGGACTGACCACCTCAATAATACTACTGCAAGACTGAGGGAATGAGCACCTCAATAATGTTACTTCAAGACTTAGGGAATGACCACCTCAATAATACTACTGCAAGACTGAAGGACTGACCACCTCAATAGTACTACTGCAAGACTGAGGGACTGACCACCTCAGTAATACTACTTCAAGACTGAGGGTCTGACCACCTCAAAACATGTACTGCAAAACTGAGGGACTGACCACCTTAAAACTACTACTGCAAGACTGAGGGACTGACCTCCTCAAAACTACTACAGCAAGACTGAGGGACTGGCCACCTCAATAATACTACTGCAAGACTAAGGGACTGACCACCTCAATAATACTACTGCAAGACTGAGGGACTGACCACCTAAATAATACTACTTCAAGACTGAGGAACTGACCACCTTAAAACAACTACTGCAAGACTGAGGGACTGACCACCTTAAAACTTCTTCTGCAAAACTGAGGGACTGACCTCCTCTAGACTTCTACTGCAAGACTGAGGGACTAACCACCTCAAAACTACTACTGCAAGAGTGAGGGACTGACCACCTCAATAATACCACTGCAAGAGTGAGGGACTGACCACCTCTATAATACTACTGCAAGACTGAGGGACTGACCGCCTCAATAGAATTACTGCAAGACTGAGGGACTGACCTCCTCAGTAATAATACTGCAAGACTGAGGGACTGACCACCTCAATAATACTGCTGCAAGACTGAGGGACTGACCACTTTAATAATACTGCTGCAAGACTGAGGGACTCACCACCTAAAAACAACTACTGTAAGACTGAAAGACTGACCACCTCAAAACAACTACCGTAAGACTGAGGGACTGAACACCTCAAAAGTACTACTGCAATACTGAGGGACTGACCACCTCAATAATACTATTGCAAGACTGAGGGACTGACCACCTCAATAATATTACTGCAAGACTGAGGGAGTGACCACCTCAATAATACTGCTGCAAGACTGAGGAACTGACCACCTCAAAACAACTACTGGAAGACTGAGGGACTGACCACCTCAAAACAACTACTGTAAGACTGAAGGACGGAACACCTCAAAACTACTACTGCAAGACTGAGGGACGGACCACCACAAAACTACTACTGCAAGACAGAGGGACTGACAACCTGTAAACAACTACTGCAATACTGAAGGACTGACCACCTAAAAACTACTACTGCAAGACTGAGGGACTGACCACCTCAAGACTACTACTGCAACAGTGAGGGACCGACTACCTCAAAACTACTACTGCAAGACTGGGGGACTGACTACCTCAAGACTTCTACTGCAAGACTGAGGGACTAACAACCTCAAAACTACTACTGCAAGAGTGAGTGACTGACAACCTCAAAATACTACTGCAAGACTAAAGGACTGACCACCTCAATAATACTACTGCAAGACTGAGAGACTGACCGCCTCAATAGTATTACTGCAAGACTGAGGGACTGACCACCTCAGTAACACTACTGCAAGACTGAGGGACTGACAACCTCAATAATACTACTGCAAGACTGAGGGACTGACCACCTCAATAATATTACTGCAAGACTGAGGGACTGACCACCTCAATAATATTACTGCAAGACTGAGGGACTGACAACCTCAATAATACTGCTGCAAGACTGAGGGACTGACCACCTCAAAACAACTACTGTAAGACTGAGGGGCTGACCACCTCAAAACAACTACTGAAAGACTGAGGGACTGACCACCTCAAAACAACTACTGAAAGACTGAGGGACTGACCACCTCAAAACATCTACTGAAAGACTGAGGGACTGACCACCTCAAAACTACTACTGCAAGACTGAGGGACTGACCACCTCAATAATACTATTGCAAGACTGAGGGACTGACCGCCTCAAAATTACTACTGCAAGACTGTGGGACGGACCACCACAAGACTACTACTGCAAGACTGAGGGACTGACCGCCTCAAAACTACTACTGCAAGACTGAGGGACTGGCCACCTCAATAATACTACTGCAAGACTAAGGGACTGACCACCTCAATAATACTACTGCAAGACTGAGGGACTGACCACCTAAATAATACTACTTCAAGACTGGGGGACTGACCACCTCAGTAATACTACTGCGAGACTGAGGGACTGACCACCTCAAAACTACTACTGCAAGACTGAGGAACTGACCACCTCAAAACAACTACTGCAAGACTGAGGGACTGACCACCTTAAAACTACTACTGTAAGACTGAGGGACTGACCACCTCAAAACTACTTCTGCAAAACTGAGGGACTGACCTCCTCTAGGCTTCTACTGCAAGACTGTGGGACTAATCACCTCAAAACTACTACTGCAAGAGTGAGGGCTGACCACCTCAATAATACCACTGCAAGACTGAGGGACTGACCACCTCTATAATACTACTGCAAGACTGAGGGTCTGACCACCTCAAAACATGTACTGCAAAACTGAGGGACTGACCACCTTAAAACTACTACTGCAAGACTGAGAGACTGACCTCCTCAAAACTACTACAGCAAGACTGAGGGACTGGCCATTTCAATAATACTACTGCAAGACTAAGGGACTGACCACCTCAATAATACTACTGCAAGACTGAGGGACTGACCACCTAAATAATACTACTTAAAGACTGAGGAACTGACCACCTTAAAACAACTACTGCAAGACTGAGGGACTGACCATCTTAAAACTTCTTCTGCAAAACTGAGGGACTGACCTCCTCTAGACTTCTACTGCAAGACTGAGGGACTAACCACCTCAAAACTACTACTGCAAGAGTGAGGGACTGACCACCTCAATAATACCACTGCAAGAGTGAGGGACTGACCACCTCTATAATACTACTGCAAGACTGAGGGACTGACCGCCTCAATAGAATTACTGCAAGACTGAGGGACTGACCTCCTCAGTAATAATTCTGCAAGACTGAGGGACTGACCACCTCAATAATACTGCTGCAAGACTGAGGGACTGACCACTTTAATAATACTGCTGCAAGACTGAGGGACTCACCACCTAAAAACAACTACTGTAAGACTGAAAGACTGACCACCTCAAAACAACTACCGTAAGACTGAGGGACTGAACACCTCAAAACTACTACTGCAATACTGAGGGACTGACCACCTCAATAATACTATTGCAAGACTGAGGGACTGACCACCTCAATAATATTACTGCAAGACTGAGGGAGTGACCACCTCAATAATACTGCTGCAAGACTGAGGGACTGACCACTTTAATAATACTGCTGCAAGACTGAGGGACTCACCACCTAAAAACAACTACTGTAAGACTGAAAGACTGACCACCTCAAAACAACTACCGTAAGACTGAGGGACTGAACACCTCAAAACTACTACTGCAATACTGAGGGACTGACCACCTCAATAATACTATTGCAAGACTGAGGGAGTGACCACCTCAATAATACTGCTGCAAGACTGAGGAACTGACCACCTCAAAACTACTACTGCAAGACTGAGGGACTGACCACCTCAAAACAACTACTGTAAGACTGAAGGACTGAACACCTCAAAACTACTACTGCAAGACTGAGGGACGGACCACCACAAAACTACTACTGCAAGACTGAGGGACTGACAACCTGTAAACAACTACTGCAATACTGAAGGACTGACAACCTAAAAACTACTACTGCAAGACTGAGGGACTGACAACCTCAAGACTACTACTGCAACAGTGAGGGACCGACCACCTCAAAACTACTACTGCAAGACTGGGGGACTGACCACCTCAAGATTTCTACTGCAAGACTGAGGGACTAACAACCTCAAAACTACTACTGCAAGAGTGAGTGACTGACCACCTCAAAATACTACTGCAAGACTAAAGGACTGACCACCTCAATAATACTACTTCAAGACTGAGAGACTGACCGCCTCAATAGTATTACTGCAAGACTGAGGGACTGACCACCTCAGTAACACTACTGCAAGACTGAGGGACTGACAACCTCAATAATACTACTGCAAGACTGAGGGACTGACCACCTCAATAATATTACTGCAAGACTGAGGGACTGACCACCTCAGTAACACTACTGCAAGACTGAGGGACTGACCACCTCAATAATACTGCTGCAAGACTGAGCGACTGACCACCTCAAAACAACTACTGTAAGACTGAGGGACTGACCACCTGAAAACATCTACTGTAAGACTGAGGGACTGACCACCTCAAAACTACTACTGCAAGACTGAGGGACTGACCACCTCAATAATACTATTGCAAGACTGAGGGACTGACCGCCTCAAAACTACTACTGCAAGACTGTGGGACGGACCACCACAAGACTACTACTGCAAGACTGAGGGACTGACCGCCTCAAAACTACTACTGCAAGACTGAGGGACTGGCCACCTCAATAATACCACTGCAAGACTAAGGGACTGACCACCTCAATAATACTACTGCAAGACTGAGGGACTGACCACCTAAATAATACTACTTCAAGACTGGGGGACTGACCACCTCAGTAATACTACTGCGAGACTGAGGGACTGACCACCTCAAAACTACTACTGCAAGACTGAGGAACTGACCACCTCAAAACAACTCCTGCAAGACTGAGGGGCTGACCACCTTAAAACTACTACTGCAAGACTGAGGGACGGACCACCTCAAAACTACTTCTGCAAAACTGAGGGACTGACCTCCTCTAGACTTCTACTGCAAGACTGAGGGACTAACCACCTCAAAACTACTACTGCAAGAGTGAGGGCTGACCACCTCAATAATACCACTGCAAGACTGAGGGATTGACCACCTCTATAATACTACTGCAAGACTGAGGGACTGACCGCATCAATAGAATTACTGCAAGACTGAGGGACTGACCTTCTCAGTAATAATACTGCAAGATTGAGGGAGTGACCACCTCAATAATACTGCTGCAAGACTGAGGGACTGACCACTTTAATAATACTGCTGCAAGACTGAGGGACTCACCAACTAAAAACAACTACTGTAAGACTGAGGGACTGACCACCTCAAAACAACTACCGTGAGACTGAGGGACTGAACACCTCAAAACTACTACTGCAATACTGAGGGACTTACCACCTCAATAATACTATTGCAAGACTGAAGGACTGACCACCTCAATAATATTACTGCAAGACTGAGGGACTGACCACCTCAATAATACTGCTGCAAGACTGAGGAACTGACCACCTCAAAACAACCACTGGAAGACAGAGGGGCTGACCACCTCAAAACAACTACTGTAAGACTGAGGGACTGACCACTTCAAAACTACTACTGCAAGACCGAGGGACTGACCACCTCAATAATACTATTGCAAGACTGAGGGTCTGACCACCTCAAAACTACTACTGCAAGACTGAGGGACGGACAACCACAAAACTACTACTGCAAGACTGAGGGACTGACAACCTGCAAACAACTACTGCAATACTGAAGTACTGACCACCTAAAAACTACTACTGCAAGACTGAGGGATTGACCACCTCAAGGCTACTACTGCAAGACTGAGGGACTGACCACCTCAAAACTACTACTGCAAGACTGGGGGACTGACCACCTCAAGACTTCTACTGCAAGACTGAGGGACTAACCACCTCAAAACTACTACTGCAAGAGTGAGTGACTGACCACCTCAATAATACTACTGCAAGACTGAGGGACTGACCGCCTCAATAGTATTACTGCAAGACTGAGGGACTGACCACCTCAGTAACACTACTGCAAGACTGAGGGACAGACCACCTCAATAATACTACTGCAAGACTGAGGGACTGACCACCTCATGAATATTACTGCAAGACTGAGGGACTGACCACCTCAATAATACTGCTGTAAGACTGAGCGACTGACCACCTCAAAACAACTACTGTAAGACTGAGGGACTGACCACCTCAAAACATCTACTGTAAGACTGAGGGACTGACCACTTCAAAACTACTACTGCAAGACTGAGGGACTGACCACCTCAAAACTACTACTGCAAGGCTGAGGAACTGACCACCTCAAAACAACTACTGCAAGACTGAGGGACTGACCACCTTAAAACTACTACTGCAAGATTGAGGGACTGACCAACTCAAAACTACTTCTGCAACACTGAGGGACTGGCCTCCTCTAGACTTCTACTGCAAGACTGAGGGACTAACCACCTCAAAACTACTACTGCAAGAGTGAGGGACTGACCACCTCAATAATACCACTGCAAGACAGAGGGACTGACCACCTCTATAATACTACTGCAAGACTGAGGGACTGACCGCCTCAATAGAATTAGAGCAAGACTGAGGGACTGACCTCCTCAGTGATAATACTGCAAGACTGAGGGACTGACCGCCTCAATAATACTGCTGCAAGACTGAGGGACTCACCAAAAAAAAAAAACTACTGTAAGACTGAGGGACTGACCACCTCAAAACAACTACCGTAAGACTGAGGGACTGAACACCTCAAAACTACTACTGCAATACTGAGGGACTGACCACCTCAATAATACTATTGCAAGACTGAAGGACTGACCACCTCAATAATATTACTGCAAGACTGAGGGACTGACCACCTCAATAATACTGCTGCAAGACTGAGGAACTGACCACCTCAAAACAACTACTGGAAGACTGAGGGACTGACCACCTCAAAACAACTACTCTAAGACTGAGGGACTGACCACCTCAAAACTACTACTGCAAGACTGATGGACCGACCACATCAATAATACTACTGCAAGACTGATGGACCGACCACCTCAATAATACTACTGCAAGACTGATGGACCGACCACCTCAATAATACTACTGCAAGACTGAGGGACTGACCACCTCAAAACTACTACTGCAAGACTGAGGGACGGACCACCACAAAACTACTACTGCAAGACTGAGGGACTGACAACCTGCAAACAACTACTGCAATACTGAAGGACTGAGCACCTAAAAACTACTACTGCAAGACTGAGGGACTGACCACCTCAAGACTACTACTGCAAGACTGAGGGACTGACCACCTCAAAACTACTACTGCAAGACTGGGGGACTGACCACCTCAAGACTTCTACTGCAAGACTGAGGGACTAACCACCTCAAAACTACTACTGCAAGAGTGAGTGACTGACCACCTCAATAATACTACTGCAAGACTTAGGGACTGACCGCCTCAATAGTACTGCAACACTGAGGGACTAACCACCTCAGTAACACTACTGCAAGACTGAGGGACTGACCACCTCAATAATACTACTGCAAGATTGAGGGACTGACCATATCAATAATATTACTGCAAGACTGAGGGACTGACCACCTCAATAATACTGCTGCAAGACTGAGCGACTGACCACCTCAAAACGACTGCTGTAAGACTGAGGGACTGACCACCTCAAAACATCTACTGTAAGACTGAGGGACTGACCACTTCAAAACTACTACTGCAAGACTGAGGGACTGACCACCTCAATAATACTATTGCAAGACTGAGGGACTGACCACCTCAAAACTACTACTGCAAGACTGTGGGACGGACCACCACAAGACTACTACTGCAAGACTGAGGGGCTGACAACCTGTAAACAACTACTGCAAGACTGAAGGACTCACCACCTAAAACTACTACTGGGAGACTGAGGGACTGACCACCTCAATAATACTATTGCAAGAATGAGGGACTGACCACCTCAAGACTACTACTGCAAGACTGAGGAACTGACCACCTCAAAACAAATTCTGCAAGACTGAGGGACTGACCACCTCAAAACTACTACTGCAAGAATGAGGGACTGACCAACTCAAGGCTTCTACTGCAATACTGAGGGACTGACCACCTCAAGACTGCTATTGCAAGACTGAGGGTCTGACTACCTCTAAAGAACTTCTGCAAAACTGAGGGACTAACCACCTCAAAACTACTACTGCAAGACTGAGGGACTGACCACCTCAAAACTACTACTGCAAGACTGAGAGACTGACCTCCTCAAGACTACTATAGCACGACTCAGGGTCTGACCACCTCAAAACTAATACTGCAAGACTGAGGGACTGACAACCTCAATAATAATACTGCAAGACTGAGGGACTGACCATCTCAATAATACTACTGCATGACTAAAGGACTGACCACCTCAATAATACTACTGCAAGACTGAGGGACTGACCACCTCAATAATATTACTGCAAGACTGAGGGACTGACCACCTCAATAATACTGCTGCAAGACTTAGGGACTGACCACCTCAAAACAACTACTGTAAGACTGAGGGACTGACCACCTCAAAACATCTGCTGTAAGACTGAGGGACTGACCACCTCAAAACTACTACTGCAAGACTGAGGGAGTGACCACCTCAATAATACTATTGCAAGACTGATTGACTGACCACCTCAAAACTACTACCGCAAGACTGAGGGACGGACAACCACAAGACTGCTACTGCAAGATTGAGGGACTGACCACCACAAAACTACTGCTGCAAGACTGAGGGACTGACACCCTGTGAACAACTACTGCAAGACTGAAGGACTGACCACCTAAAAACTACTACTGCAAGACTGAGGGACTGAACACCTCAAGACTACTACTGCAAGACTGAGGGACTGACCTCCTCAAAACTACTACTGCAAGACTGAGGGACTGACCACCTCATTCCTTCTACTGCAAGACTGAGGGACTAACCACCTCAAAACTACTACTGCAAGAGTTAGGGACTGACAACCTCAACAATACTACTGCAAGACTGAGGGACTGACCGCCTCAATAGTATTACTGCAAGACTGAGGGACTGACCACCTCAGTAATACTACTGCAAGACTGAGGGACTGACCACCTCAATAATACTTGTGCAAGACTGAGGGACTGACCACCTCAATAATATTACTGCAAGACTGAGGGACTGACCACCTCAATAATACTGCTGCATGACTGAGGGACTGACCACCTCAAAACAACTACTGTAAGACTGAGGGACTGACCACCTCAAAACAACTACTGTAAGACTGAGGGACTGACCACCTCAAAACTACTACTGCAAGACTGAGGGACTGACCACCTCAATAATACTATTGCAAGACTGAGGGACTGACCACTTCAAAACTACTACTGCAAGACTGAGGGACGGACCACCACAAGACTACTACTGCAGGACTGAGGGATGGAACACCACAAAACTTCTACTGCAAGACTGAGGGACTGACCACCTAAAAACCACTACTGCAAGACTGAGGGACTGACCACCTCAAGACTGCTACTGCAAGACTGATTGACTGACCACCTCAAAACAACTACTGCAAGACTGAGGGACTCACCACCTCAAAACTACTACTGCAAGACTGAGTTACTGACCACCTCAAGACTACTACTGCAAGACTGAGGGACTGACTAACTCAAAACAACTACTGCAAAACTGAGGGACTGACCACCTCAAATCTACTACTGCAAGACTGAGGGACTGACCACCTCAAAACTACTACTGCAAGACTGAGAGACTAACCACTTCAAGACTACTACTACTAGACTGAGGGTCTGACCACCTCAAAACTACTACGGCAAGACTGAGGAACTCACCACCTGAAAAGAATTACTGCAAGACTGAGGGACTGACCACCTCAAAACAACTACTGCAAGACTGAGGGACTGACCACCTTAAAACTACTACTGCAAGACTGAGGGACTGACCACCTCAAGACTACTACTGCAAGACTGAGGGATTGACCACCTCAAAACTACTACTGTAAGACTTAGGGACTGACCACCTCAAATCTACTACTGTAAGACTGAGGGACTGACCACCTCAAAACAACTACTGCAAGACTGAGGGACTGACCACCTCAATAATACTACTGCAAGACTGAGGGACTGAACACCTCAAAAATACTACTGCAAGACTGAGGGACTGACAACCTCAATAATACTACTGGAAGACTGAGGGACTGACCACCTCAATAATACTACTGCAAGACTGAGGGACTGACCACCTCAATAATACTACTGCAAGACTGAGGGACTGACCACCTCAATAATAATACTGCAAGACTGAGGGACTGACCACCTCAATAATACTACTGCAAGACTGATGGACTGACCACCTCAGTAATTTTACTGCAAGACTGAGGGACTGATCACCTCAAAACTACTACTGCAATACTTAGGGACTGACCACCTCAAAACAACTACTGCAAGACTGAGGGACTGACCACCCCAAGGCTACTACTGCAAGACTGAGGGACTGACCACCTCAAAACTACTACTGCAAGAATAAGGGACTTACCACCTCAAGATTACTACTGCAAGACTGAGGGACTGACCACCTCAAAACTACTACTGCAAGACTGAGGGACTCACCACCTTAAAACTACTACTGCAAGACTGAGGGACTGACCACCTCAATAATACTACTGCAAGACTGAGTGACTGACCACCTCAATAATACTACTGCAAGACTTAGGGAGTAACCACCTCAGTAATACTACTGCGAGACTGAGGGACTGACCACCTCACAACAACCACTTCAAAAGTTAGGGACTGACCACCTTAAAACTACTACTGCAAGATTGAATGACTGACCACCTCATAACAACTTTTGGAAGACTTATGACTGACCACCTCTAACAACTACTGCAAGTCTGAGGGACTGACCACCTCACAACAACCACTTCAAAAGTTAGGGACTGACCACCTTAAAACTACTACTGCAAGATTGAATGACTGACCACCTCATAACAACTTTTGGAAGACTTATGACTGACCACCTCTAACAACTACTGCAAGTCTGAGGGACTGACCACCTTGTTTAATCATGTCATCTTTACCTCTCTACTGCTTTTGCTGTCTACAGTGTTTGTCACGCATGTATTCGACTGATAAAGCCTGCTGAGTAGGAGAAACTTTTCCTTTACTGAACCTCTTAACAATTTTCACGAAAGTTCCGTTCCTTATATTTTCTATAACATATTATTTACACGCTAGCGAGGATGATGTCCAGGTAGTGAAGTGATGTTTGAGGGTGTGTAGTGATGTGTTATAATGTTTAGTGACGTGTTATAATGTGTAGTGACGTGTTATAATGTGTAGTGACGTGTTATAATGTTTAGTGACGTGTTATAATGTGTAGTGACGTGTTATAATGTGTAGTGACGTGTTATAATGTTTAGTGACGTGTTATAATGTGTAGTGACGTGTTAAAATGTGTAGTGACGTGTTATAATGTGTAGTGACGTGTTATAATGTGTAGTGACGTGTTATAATGTGTAGTGACGTGTTATAATGTGTAGTCACGTGTTATAATGTGTAGTGACGTGTTATAATGTGTAGTGACGTGTTATAATGTGTAGTCACGTGTTATAATGTGTAGTCACGTGTTATAATGTGTAGTCACGTGTAGGATGTGCAGTGACCCTATTCACCAGGGTAACTCTGAATGGTGACACTAATAATAATAATAATAATGATCATAATAATAATAATGATCATAATAAAAATAATAATAATAATAATAATAATAATAATAATAATAATAATAATAATAATAATAATAATAATAATAATAATAATAATAATAAATCTTGATTATCTCGCTGGCCTCCACAACCTCTGCCTAGATATGAAGAAACTACTGGCCACAATTTCAACGTAAAGACAGTACTTATTTGGGGATGAGGTAATTCTTATCCCTTTTCCCATCTAATTTTGGAGTCCTGCTCAGTCATTGATTTCTCACATTCTGCAGAACTGTAACTCCAACAGTTTCTGCTCCTATTTGAGAGGTTTGAACCACATCTAACCTCCTGAGCTACGAAATATTCTTCCGATTTTCACTAACGTTCGTCTGGCCCAGTCCCAACATGGCGTCCCTTCACCAAGTGACGCTAACCCCATCGCTGTTTTTTTTTTTTTTTATTTCCAAATTAATTTTTACTAGCTACAATGTATTTCACTAATTTACATGCAAAATACACTGTATTTCGGAAAATATACAATGTTTTCCACACAAACTATTATACTGGTTATATATCAAGCTGGTATTTGTATGGAATCGCTTGTTATGATAATACCACTAATGATAATTACACCATTGAAGCTTGTAAAAAGAAGCCTGTTTTATTTCTTCTCAGTTCAGTTACTAGAGCTATGTCAAAGATACAGCAACCATCTTTGTATTGTTTGACTACTGCCCACAGGATGGGTATGAGGGGCATAGTAAACATATTACACTAAAACTCCTGTTGAGTAAGTTGATGATAATGATTTTCAGTTTGAATATGTTGTTCATTGATGCATTGTGTCCAGGATCATCAACACTGACTCACCACATTCATCGACCTAGTCAGGACACAACTGACAATAAAATTCTAGCTCATTTAATCAAGGATCAGTTTGTTGATCAGTCTCTACAAAGACTGAGAGATGTAACAGGTACTGAGAGTGAAGCAGAGGATCTCGATAATTGTTACTATTATAGTAATGGTGTACTTATGGAGAAAAGTACATGTAAGTTATCAGCTGACAGTGTTTCCGCTACAGTCTAGCATCTTTTAGTTTCACCAGTTACTTTTCGTGAACAAGCTATTGATTTTGCTCACGATAGTCCCATAGGAGAACATTTGGGTGTCAGGAAGACACTAGTTAATCAGATGAAACATTTCACTTCCAAAAATGAAGGAAACTGTGGCTGATCATCTGTACCGCTGACATGACTGTCAAGTGACAGGCAAGCCAGCACACACCCTCACCTGCTCTTCTTATTCCTGTCACCGTTGATGGTGAACCATTCTCACGTCTCATCATAGACTGTGTTGATCCTCTGCCTAGAACCAAACTAGGAAACCAATACCTGTTTACAGTTTGGATGCCGCGACACACTGTTCGGAAGCTTTTCCTATGAGAAAAATTAATGCTCGTGCTATTGTCAGAGCATTAATGAAGTTTTTCTCCCATGAGAGATTCAGTCGGATCAGCGATCCAACTTCACTTCTAGGATCTTTTGATAAGCATTATCCCACCTAGGAATAAAGTCTGCACTTTCAACCAGTTATCACCCGTCACAAAGTGCTCTAGAGAGATTTCATCAGACTTTGAAGTCTATGATGACAGCTTATTGTAAACATTTTTCTAGAGACTGGGATGAAGGTATACTTTTTTTCAGTTTGCTATGAGGGACAGCGAACAAGAAAGTCTCGGGTTTAGTCCGTTTATGCTAATATTCGGACACTAAGTGCATGATCCTCTCACTGTGTTGAAAGATGTGTGGGCAGAAAAGTCAAATCCATCAATGAACACATCACCTTCATTAATGCAGAAGCATTTGACAGCTGCAAGAGATATAGCTTCGAAAACCTAGTTTCAGCTCAGGCTAGAATAAAGCAACAGTAAATCAAGTGTGCTGTCTCTAGGTCCTTTAAAGTAGGACATAAGGTGATGGATCATAAATTAGTACCAAGTCATGCTCTACAAGTCAGGTGTGATGGTCCACTGGAAGTAGTGAAAAAGCTTAGTGACGTGAATTATTAAATATGTAAGTCTGGGAAGAAGAAATCCAATCATGTGTAACACATAAACCAGCTTAAGGCATACTACACTAGTCCTCTACTATCTCTATTCTTCCTATACCTGGAGAGTTTACCTGGAGTTTACCTGGAGAGAGTTCCGGGGGTCAACGCCCCCGCGGCCCGGTCTGTGACCAGGCCTCCTTAGGTCAGTGTCCCAGGATGCGACCCACACCAGTCGACTGACACCCAAGTACCCATTTTACTGATGGGGAACATAGACAACAGGTGGAAAGAAACACGTCCAATGTTTCTACTCTGGCTGGGAATCGAACCCAGGCCCTCGCCGTGTGAAGCGAGAGCGTTAACCACCAGGCCACCAGAGCCCCGACAGAGGAAGAAAATGTCAGTCTGCCTGACATCTCCAGAGGTGCAGAGATGCATTTAGAAAATTCAGTGACACTACAATCACTAGATAATTTTCATTGTAACCTTGAGGTTTATAAAACTAGTGATATTAAAAACATGATTTTGCAGTACCCTGAATTGTTCAGCGATGTACCTTAACATTCTACTTTGAGAGTTCACGACATTGATGTACAGGGAGCATTGCCAATTAAGCAATCGACTTATAGGATGAGTCCAACGAAACATAAAGCATTGAGAGAAGAAGTTGACGTTTTGTTATCTCATGGACTTACTGAGCGGAGTAAAAGTCCATGGGCATCTCCGTACATTTTAGTACCAAAACCTGACGGTAGTGTCAGGATGTGCACTGGTTACCGTAAAGTGAACTCTGTTACCATGCCTAATGGATATCCCCTATCTTGCATTTATGACCTTATTGGTCACATGTCGGGAGCCCAGTATGTCAGCCATTTAGAACTCTTACAAGGATATTATCAAGTCTCACTTATGAGCGTGCTCACGAAATACCTGCTTTCACCATTCAGGATGGATTGTTCAAGTATTTTTTTGTCACTCCATTTGGCTTACGTAATGCTACTTCGTCCTTCCAACATCTAATTATGAACGAGTTGACCCACGACTTAAATGGAGTGGAAGCCTACCTTGACGACTTAGTGGTGTAGAGTTACAACTGGCAACAACACTTGACACATCTCAGAGCATTGTATGACAGACTGGCACACTACAACTTCACAGTTAACTTGGCTAAGTGTAGTTTTGGTCAAGGTAAGTTCACTTATCTAGAGTTTTGTATAGGCCAAGGTGAGGTTGTAACTAATGATGCCAAGGTTCATGCTATTTTGGCATTTCCAGTGCAAAGGTTTCTGGGTATGGCAGGATATTACAGCAGATTCTGTCCTAACTTTTCTCAGGTTGCTGCTTCTCTCACCGAGCTCACTAGCAGCAAAGTAAAGTTTCAGTGGTCTCAAGATTGCTCAGTTGCTTTTGCTAAGTTGAATCACTTGCTTTCCTCTGCTCTTGTCTTGCGGAGCCTCATTTCTAACCTACCTTTCATTTTACATATAGATGCGAGTGGTTATGCAGTGGGTGCTGTGCTTCTACAAAAGTCTTCATCCACTGACATACTCCATCCTAAATGTTACTATTCTTCGAAACTTAAATGTCACCAGAAAAATTATGCCGGGATTGAGAAAGAGGCATTGGCACTTGTGGTGTTGTTAGAGTGTTTTGATGTGTATTTGGGCACTTACCAATTTAAAATTACTGTTTTCTCATACCACAATCCTCTCACCTACATTAACTCAATGAAGTATTAAAATACTAGGATCATCAGGTGAGCTCTCAGAATCCAGCCATACTTAATTAGCATAAATCATATCAGTGGCCTTTGTAATGTAATTCCTGACGCTCTCTCGCATCCTTAGATTACAATTAAGACATTAGAATTAACATAATTTTGTGGCCAAATATTTGCATGTTACTAACTACTTTGATTGAATTCAGTAGTAATGTAATCTATCCAGCCTATGTAAAATACGTTTACTCATGTTTAATAATTCTCTCTTTGTAAATCAACAGTAGTGGTGATATACTATGTGTTGGTGAGTGAAGGAAAGAGTTAGAGACAGCAGCTGAGTTTTGAGCTAAGGTATTGTGTATGTGATGCGATGAGTGGTGCCGTACACAGACATAATGCCACCCACCCCACTACACAACTTAAGGCCACTCAAGCTTTCCTACTCTCAGTTAATGAAGTAACAGGTGGCCTAACTGCCTCACATTCCACTACCACTGTGTTTGAGTGGAATGTTATCTCCTACACCACACAAGCGCTGTTCCGTTATGCAGTCTCCACCACTACCCTGGAGCTTTGTGGAGTCATGCTCTTCTACACTGGTGTGCAGATCTACAATTAAGCAGATTCACTAGTGAGCTGCCCTAATGCAAGAGGCATATGCTTATCTTTTGTGATTTTTTTTTTTTGAGATTATTTACGTGAGACATAAGTACAAGATATTAACACAACTCCCAGTGAAATTGTTTGTCATGCTGGGAGTGTATTGAGCCCCTTGAATGAGGCTTAATGTATATAATGTAAATTTTATGTATATATTTACCTTTTCAGATAATTTTATATTGCCTATATTTTCATTAATAGCTAAAAATGAAAATATCTTGCTTTTTATTATTATTTGACATAATATATTAGATATATATTTAGGTAGGATGTTACATATTACACTTCTCACTGTGCTTGCTGTTTATTACAACCCAGGATTCCAAATGGCCTGTTACCCCGGGTGTAATGGGAGCAAATAAACACAGTAGAAAAAGTTTAGACTTATATTATCCTTCACCAATTTAGAACAGCAATATGTACACTATGTACAGTGATAAGTATAGTGCACTCCACGGTAAGCAAGGCAGAAATAGAAGCCACAAGATAGCAGACCGTGCTTCAACCAGCTCTAGAATGGGAATGACAAGGGCAGACAGGAGAGCGGTACCCACATAACCTCTGCGATTGCCAAAACCATCTTCTTATTGGCTAGAACCTGGTCACTAGTTGAACGACGGGGCCCCATCATCAACTCTTAGCAACCTGGTTCGCTGGTTGGGGGAGATAGCCTGTAAATGAGGGTGTGTACATGCGCCGAATAAAGGTTACGTACTCTTTGCATGCCACACTGTTGAAGAGTTGTAATTGGCTGTCCACCATCGCAAACTGCCTTGCTAACTACTGCTCGCTTGTTTGTGTCAGGCGATACCTTGTACCGTTGCTGGAGTAGCATGGGTGAGTCACATGATATCACCTGATGTGAGGCCTGTAGTTGAGAAATCTCTCTCTCCACCACTGGCCATCACTCGACCAGGAACTCTCTCTTTCCATCTCTCCAGGGATCTCTCTCGTTTTTAGCTATTTGTTCATTATTTAGACTCTGTTTTGGTAGAGTATAGTTTTGCTGGTGAGTCAAAACATATTTCTTGTAATTCTGTGTAACTCTGTTCACAGAGCTTTATTGCGACCTGGTGATTTTTGACATTTTGCTGAGGTTGTGTGTCATAATGACACTGAGTCAACCCACGACCCAAGCTAAAGCTTCTGACCTATTTTTTGAGGCATCTACGCACCATCGTAATCAGGGATTTGGTTATGCTGAACTTAGATTCAGTATTAAGGGAGTTTTACGACTTTTATGGAGGATCTGCTGATGGTCCCCAGTTAGGGTCGTTATTTTGTCTCCTTGTTCCTGACGCTGTACTGGTGCTTGTTACATTATTGCTGTTGGCGAATGGTTTGTCATACTGTTCAAGGAAACTCATTTTGATTGCCTTCATGGTCGAGAAGATTATTAGTAGTGCACTGGTGTTAGTCACCTTTTAAGTCTAAATCACTACTGCCACTACCATTACCACCACCACCACCACCACCACCATCATTACCACCATAACCATCACTACCACAACTACCACCACCATCATCACCACCACCATCACAACCACCATCACCATCGCCACCAGCATTACCACCACCACCATTACCACCACTACAACCATCTCCACCACCACCATCATCACAACTACCATCACCACCACCATTACCACCTCCACCACAACCAATACCATCACCACCACCAGCATCATCTGAACCCCTGCCAGCACCATCACCATCACCTGCACCACCACCACCAGCACCGTTACCATCGCCTCCACCACCTGCACCAACATCACCACCATCCCCATCACTAGCACCATTACCATCCCTACCACCATCTGCACCACCACCACCATCACCACTACCCTGTCACCACCACCATTACCGTCACCACCACCATCACCTGAATAATCACTACCACCATTAACTGCACCACCACCACCACGACCCCCATCACCAGCACACCTACAATCACCACCACCATCACAACCATCACCATCACCACCATCACCACAACCACCACAACCACTATTACCACCAAACAGTGTTGGTTACCAGCACAAAACATAATTTACTTTTCAATAATAGCCTAAAGTGGAAATCAGATTTTTTTAATTATTAGATGTAATTTTGAGTATTTTGTCTCTGGGAGAAATTAAGGGAACATATTTTCAATGGAAGCAATAACAAGGACCCAGGGACGGAGGGTTTTATAAAGATGTTGTTTTCATACGAGTTTTGGAGAGCGTGATTGATGTGAAATATGCAGTGAGGATGTCTATTGAGGAGAGGTAATTAAAAAATGCTTATGATATTGCCAGTGGTATTGTGTGTGTGTTTGTATGTGTGTGTTCACCTAATTGTGGTTGCAGGGGTCGAGTCATGCCTCTTGGCCCTGCCTCTTCACTGGTCACTACTAGGTCCTCCCTCTCCCTGCTCTATGAACTTTATCATGCCTCTTCTTAAGCTATGTATGGGTCCTGCCTCCATGACATCACTTTGCAGACTATTTCACTTCTTGACAACTCTATGATTGATGAAATTTGATGAAATACTTCCTAACATTCCTGTGATTCACCTTTATCTTCATCTTCCAAGTTTGGCTCCTTGTTGGTGTTTCCAGTCTCTGGAATAATCTGTCTGTCCACCTTGCCGATTATTACGAACACAGGTAAAGAATGGCCTGTGAGACCTGGTCATAACGGGAATTGGAGCAAACACACCCAGCAGTAGACTATAATGTATATTTTGCCTTCACCCTCTATATACAGATATGTACACTATGTACAATATGTGCAGATAGAATAAGGGTACACCAGGGTGACAGATGTCAAAGCAGAAGCCAGAAAGAGTGCACTGTACTCAACCAGCAAGTGAACCACGTTGCTTCAGCTTTGGCGGGCTTGCCTGTGATTAATCAATGAACCATGGGTACCCTAATTATCATTAAACCCTAAGCACCCAGTTCACTTGTTGGGAGGCAGCCTATATGGAAGTGTGACATATGCTGTATAAATTGTAACATACTCTTTGCATCCCTCACCCCCACCCCAGACAGGTTCTATTAGCCACACTCTGCTACCATGTGGCATGCCGAGAGTATGTTATATTTTTTCAGCGTATGTCACACCAGGCTGGATGACATTTTTGCGGGAATCACTCCTTGTCCAAGCAGTCTAATCTTTCTTCCCAACAGCCTGGCATGAATAGAGATCGTCATGAACCTGTCCCTGACTGCAGGACGAAGTAGCAGGATGAAAGTGAACAATGATGCCAACTAACTTAGTTGTCTGGGGAGCGACGATATCAAACTCATGGTCAACCTGACGAGCGATGACACTAAACTCATGGTGAACAACGATGCCAGTACCCCGAGTGGCGCCAGAGAGAAAATCAACAGGGAGCCAAATTAAAGTATGAGGTAAGCTGTTACCGTTGCTATGAACCAGGCCACGTCAAGTCCAACTGCCAATTAAGCCCAAACATTAGGAAAAATCAACATCCTCCTTTTTGAGATGAACCAGAAAGAAGTAGAGTGCGGTATGGCCCCGTACTATAGTATATGCCACATGGAGTCCTCTCAGTAATTTATAAGTTGTTATCAGTCTTTTATACGTTGTTATCATGTCGCCTATTACAACCTAGGATTTCAAAGGCCTGTTATCCCAGGTGTAATGGGAGCAAAAGAAACAGTAGAAAATGTTTACTTATATTATCCTTCACCAATTTAGAACAGCAATATGTACACTATGTACAGTAATAAGTATAGTGCACGTCACGGTAAGCAAGGCAGAAATAGAAGCCACAAGATAGCAGACCGTGCTCAACCAGCTCTAGAATGGGAATGACAAGGGCAGACAGGAGAGCGGTATCCACATAACCTCTGCGATTGCCAATCCCACCTTCTTATTGGCTAGAACCTGGTCACTAGTTGAACGATGGGGCCCCATCACCAACTCTTAGCAACCTGGTTCGCTGGTTGGGGGAGATAGCCTGTAAATGAGGGTGTGTCCATGCGCCGAATAAAGGTTACGTACTCTTTGCATGCCACACCCCCACCCCCGAGAAGGCTCAGGATTAGGCTGCCACCTCCCAGTGGTAACCGTGCCGCCATGGCACAAAATAATGGGACCGCCTATCCTCTCCACCATCCAACTCTTAGATAGAGCTCAGCTTTCCTAGTGACCAAAAGCCAAACCCTAAACTCAGAGCGAGACAGCAGTCAGATAGGCCAACATAGGTCCAAGATACAAGCGGACGGTAGCCCGTATCCCCTCACTAAAAAAAAACCCCACATCAGGGGATAAAAAAAAGAGCTTGAAAGGGGGTTACCACAAATACATCCTAACCTAAATAAAATATTAAACTAGACTCTTGACAAAGAGTCTGCCAACACATTTTCTTTGCCGGCAATATATTTAATTTTTATGTTTTAGGGCTGCAGCCTGAGCGTCCAACGCATAAGCCTTGTGTTGTGATTCTTCATGGCTTGGAGATAGACTAACGGGTTGTGATCACTGTAGACTGTGACCACCTGCGATGTCTGGCCCACATAAACATCGAAATGCTCCAAAGCCAGTACCAGCGCGAGGGCTTCTTTTTCAATGGTAGAGTAAGCTCTCTGATGTGGCTGGAACTTGGCTGAAAAGTATGCGATTGGCTGCAGCTCCTTGTTCCCGATTTGTAATAGTACCGCCCCAACCCCAGACTCACAAGCATCAACCTGTAATGAAAAAGGTTTGGAGAAGTCTGGAGACAGGAGAATGGGTGCAGAGCACAATAATCTTTTTGCTTTATTAAAAGCAGTGTTACAATCTGAAGTCCAAATAAAGGGAACTTTATGACTGGTAAGAGAGGTAAGAGGGGCTACAATATCTGAGAAATTCTTACAGAATCTTCTGTAAAATCCGATCATGCCTAGGAAACGTTGAAGAGATTTCCTATCATGAGGAACTGGATATTCTTTAATCGAAAGAACTTTAGCAAGTTTAGGTGCAACATTACCACTACCTACTTCATGGCCTAGAAAAGTGACAGTGGCCTGGCCAAAGGAAGATTTAGATAAATTAACTGTTAATTGGGAATTCTTAAAGGTCTCAAACAGAGCTTTAAGTCTAAGTAGGTGTTGATCCCAAGTATCAGACACCACAACAATATCATCTAGGTATGCTGCCGTGCCTTCAAGTCCTTTAATAGCCTGATGGATGAGTTTCTGGAATGAAGAGGGGGAATTTTTCATTCCGAAGGGGGTAACTGTATACTGATAATGACCTCCTGGAATTACGAAGGCAGAGATTTCCTTCGCCTTATCTGTCAAAGGTACCTGATAGTAACCTTTAAGGAGATCTAATTGGGACACAAAAGTAGCCTTACCCACAAAGTCAATTACGTCATCCAGACGAGGAAGAGGGTAAGCATCTGTAATTGTGACCTCGTTCACTTTACGGTAGTCTGTGCACATACGAAACCCTCCATCAGCCTTTTTTACTAGGATGCACGGTGAAGCCCATGGACTAGATGACTCCTCCACTAAACCATGTTCTAACAAGAAGTCTACTTCCTGCTGAAGTAGCCTTTGCTTTTCAGGATTAGCTCTGTAGGGGGAGAGTTTAATTGGTTTAGATTTTCCCACATCTACATCATGGTAACCTAACGTACATTTTTCCGGCACATCCGAAAAAATATTAGGATATGACTGTAGAAGCTCAGTTAAATTGGTTGCTTGTATTTCAGATAATCCATCCATTAACGGGCTAGGATCCTTGAGGAGGACAGAATTTGAAAGTTTAGTATTAATTTCAGAGATAGAGTGCAAAGAGTCAGAGTCGTCCTCAGAGGTAGAGGACAGAGTCATTACTGGGACTATCTGGTGTATGAAAGGCCTTGATTTGATTAATGTGGTAAGTTTTTGTTTTTGAGGTCTTATCAATGGGAGCTACCACATAATTTAAATCAGATAATCTACTTACTATCTGCATAGGTCCCGTAAATCTAGCTTTCAAGGTGTGGCCAGGTATAGGTTCCTGCACCAACACCTTGTCTCCTGGATGGAATGAGCGGAATTGTGCACTTCTGTCATACCTCTGTTTCATCTTACTTTGAGCTGTCTTTAGGTTAGCCTTGGCTAACTCACGTGCCACCTGCAAACTTGAAGACGGGTTGTAGAGGGCTGAGCTTACGTCTTCTCCCATCCATCCTTCTTTGAGCACCCGAAGAGGACCTCGTACATTGTGCCCAAAGATCAGCTCAAACGGACTATACCCTGTAGACTCTTGCACCGTCTCTCGTACTGAGAACAGAAACAACGGTAGAGATTCATCCCAATCTGTCGGAAAGTGCATGCAAAAACTTCTCATCATTGTTTTTAATGTTTGGTGGAATCTTTCCAAGGTGCCTTGGGACTGAGGGTGATAGGCAGTGGATAAGTTGTGAATTATCCCTAACCTAGTTAATACTTCCCTAAATGCTTTGGCAGTGAAGTTAGTACCTTGATCACTTTGTATAGTTTTAGGAATGCCAAAACAAGAAATGAATTTTGTTAAAGCTTTGAGAATAGCTTTAGTATTGATACTACGCATAGGGATTGCTTCAGGATATCTGGTTACTTTATCCATAATTGTAAATAAATACTGGTTTCCAGACTTTGACTTAGGTAGTGGACCTACACAATCTATAATTAAATCTGCAAAAGGTTCTCCATCAGCAGGTATGGGTTGAAGAGGTGCAGGTTTAATGGAATGTCCAGGTTTTCCAACTTGCTGACATTCTCGGCAACACCTAATATGATTCTTCACATCTTCCTTTAATTTTGGCCAATAAAATTCTTTTGTGATTCTATACAAGGTTTTTGTAATTCCCAAGTGACCTCCTAATGACGTATTATGAGCTATATTTAATATCTGAGGTCTATACTTGGTTGGAACCACTAACCTGTCGTATAATTGCCGGCCCTCTATCTCCTTACCAGTCTCAGTGCAGACCAAATAATCATTTTTAACTTCATACTTGACTGGATGACCCAAAGAGGATTTACCCATGGCTGCCTGAAAAGCGAATTTTAAAGAAGGGTCCTTTCGTTGTTCCTCCCGGAAGGACAGTCCCTCGGGCATGGAAACAGAGACATCTGGCAATCCTGCAACCTGGGAATAGGAAGGCTTGATCGGGGTCTGTTCACTTGATTTACAAGACTCCGGCCGGTGTGTCTCATAAAACAACGTGGCTATTCCGAGATCGGAGTCGTCCAAGGATAGGTCAACATTCTCTCCAGACAACCCTTGGGATGTTGCCCGAGTTATGGACAACACTGGAGAAGCATTAATCATTATAGGTTCAGGACACGAACTAACAGTAGTAATGTTATTACCCAGTAATAACATGGCATTTTTCATGGGAAATCCTTTTGAGACACCTACAGTCAAGTACCCAGTGTAATATTTGCACTGTACATAAATTTTATGCAAAGGAACAGAATATATAGCTCCTCCAAATGCTTCCAATAAAACTGAGGAATTCAAAGAAGTATTCTCTGAAAGGGGTAATATTCCTTCTCTGACAAGTGAGCAAATATGCTCCAGTATCTCTAAAGGTATTTACTTTAGTTGGTTCTGAGTTTTCCTGAAGGGAAATAAGACTTTCGCAATAATAAGGGGCCATACCTTTTTCTACTTCTCTAGGGGACATGTTACTAGGGATATTAGAGATTTTCCCGATGGGTTGAGGTTTTTGGGGGCAGTTGGAACTGATGTGACCTACTTTATTACACCTGAAGCAGACGACAGGCTTGCCCTTTACTCCCTGATGACGTTGCAAGTGGTGTCGTTCTGGCTGGTGCCTCTCTGGATATTGTTGTCGAGATGCTCCATAAGTAGTTTGCCTCTCCGCAGGGGGACCATATGTTGAGAAGCGTGGCTCACCAGGTGACTTAGTTGGATGACGTAGACGCTCTCCCTCCGGCTGGCACTTCATTCTCCAATGTTGTCGATCTCTGCTCACGCCAGACTGTTGAAAAGAGAGACGGGACCGCTCGGACAAGGAGCGGTTCGTTTCGAAGGTATCAGCCCACCTGGCTGCCTCCAATGCAGTGGTTAAGTCACGATCCTGCAGAAAGACACGAACCTCGGGTCCCACAGACTCCAGCAGGTTATCAATCAGAATAAGCTGCACCAGCTCCTCAAAGTTAGAGACACCACTCGCTTTATACCAGCTGGTAAAAGCTTTGGTTTGCTGTCTCACAAAGTCCACCAGGGATTGACCAAGCTGCCGCCTGTTCAATTTGAAGGTCTTACGATATTTAGCTGGGATACTTGTATATGCTCCCAACACTGTGGTCTTCACTATTTGATAATCAGAGAATTCAGCGTCAGTTAATACCGACGTAAATTCCTGTGCCTTACCCAATAATGCTGTATGAACCAACGCTGCCCAGTGCTGTTCCGGCCACCTCAAGGCTCGAGCCTGATTTTCGAAGCTTTCGAAAAATTGCTCTGGTTCGGCCTCATTGAAGCGGGGAACAAGCTGTACTGCTTTTTGTAAACTGAAATCGTTTACAGAATGCGAAAACTGCCTCCTTTCTCTTTCCCTATCAAATTCTTCCCTTGCGAATGCTCTCTGTTCCCTAGTTTGCTCCAGCGTGATTTTTGCCAGCTCAAGTGCCAAGGACGCTGATTCACCTCGAGACAACCCAGCTGCAC
>NC_091292.1:69710553-69810553 GCF_038502225.1 Cherax quadricarinatus
ATGTTGGGTGCAGGAGCTGGAAGATTTTCCAGACAGTGGTCAATTTTTAACAGCTGTTCCTGGAATTGCTGGGATGTTGCATCCGGAGGCTTGTAGACTACCACAATGACTAGGTTTTGGTTCTCGACCTTTACTGCTAAAACTTCAACTACATCATTTGAGGCATTAAGCAGTTCTGTGCAAACAAGTGACTCTGCAATGTACAGGCCAACCCCCCCCCCTTTTGACTGTTCACTCTGTCACATCTGTATATGTTGTAACCTGGGATCCATATTTCGTTGTCCAAGTGATCCTTTATGTGGGTCTCAGTGAAAGCCGCGAACATTGCCTTTGCCTCTGCAAGCAGTCCACGGATGAAAGGTATTTCGTTGTTTGTTGCTGGTTTTAGACCCTGTATATTTGCAAAGAAGAATGTTATCGGACTGGTGGTATTGTTGGTACTGGGGGGGGGATTTTTTTTCCGGCATTAGTATCTGTATCTGTTGGTTTGGAGTGGAGGCCATCGACTGTGGTTCCACTCCAGGAATGACTGGATTTGGTGTACGATTTCTGCCATTTCCTGCCAGTTTTTTTTCCTTCCTGGCACTAAAAAACCTCTCCCTCTTGAGTGGCTGTGGCTACCCAGGTTTTTCCATGGCCTGGATGTTTTGTATCTTTTTGTCCCCTTTAGATGGTATGCCTGGCAATTTAAGTTATAGCACAGTCTTTCCTGTACTGAAGAGGTACACAGTTCAGGGTGAAAAAGCTTACAGGAAGGGAGTTTGCATTTTCCTGTTGTCATATGGGCATGGCATTTTCTAGGGTGATCATAGTTGCACGTCCCATCTGTTTTTCCAGATTTCCCATGCCAGCAGATACCAAGTGCATAGTATGTGCACAGGCTTGGTTTCCGTTTGCCTTGGGTTTCTGTGACTGTATTCCCTGTTGGTGCATGTTTCCCTGTCTTACTTCTATCCTCCCTAGCACCAACAATGGAGCTCCCACCAGTTGTTTTTGGTAATATATCCTCACTATTGCTAGTGGTGTCCTCTTGTTTGCTATTTCCTGCGGTATTTCTAGTTTGCAATATTGGTTTTATCTTATCTTTGACTACACTTGTTTCCCTACTATGGCTCCTGTCCCCTATGAGGTCATTTATATGTATTCCTTCCTGCGTATAATTCCCGACTACCTGGACAAAATCTCCAGCTTCACCATTACTGTCTCCCAGGACAGCATCTCCAGCTTCACCATTACTGTCTCCCAGGACAGCACCTCCAGCTTCACCATTACTGTCTCCCAGGACAGCACCTCCAGCTTCACCATTACTGTCTCCCAGGACAGCACCTCCAGCTTCACCATTACTGTCTCCCAGGACAGCACCTCCAGCTTCACCATTACTGTCTCCCAGGACAGCACTATCAGCCCCACATTTACTGACTACCAGGACATCACCTCCAGCCTTACAGTTTCTGACTACATGGCCAGTATCAAGGGCAGTACCATTCAGCCCAGACTTTTTATGTTCCCATCTGTTGTAGAAAGCTTCCAGGTTTTCTATGAAAGCAGCTTTGATGTTGTCCTCTTTTAATACCCTTGTGATTTTAGTCCACAGATTTATCTCATTTGGGCATACCCAAAAACACTTCCCTGTTTTAACACTGCTTGTAGCTAGTTCTTGGATATCTGCACAAGGGGCGTGACACCAATTTCCACAAAAATGACAATTTACCCATGTGGAAGCCCGTTTGTTTGACTAACCACAGACTACACACAGCTTCATAATGACTTGAATCGTTGATTTACTGCAATTCTACTAGCATTCGTCTCTCGACCTCCGGGGAGAGAGGACGCACACCTAGTAGCTACACCTGCCCTCTGGTGGTGACCTTTAGCAACTAGTAGACAAAATGGCGTACCGAGTGGGACAGAGGATTAACACTGTTTGTATACAGCTGATACGTGGCACACTTACTGGAACTACGATGCATACATTGCTGCCTGCTATCATCAGGGACGCCTATGGTGTCCCCAACGAGGAAGTTTATGGCGTTGCCTTAAATGGGATGAACAGAGTATTCCTGAAACTGAATCATACCGGCGTCTACGACAGACTTGTTGACGAGTACCAGGAGAGGAAGGTGACAGTGAACTCGGCAGTGGAGGTTGTTCTGCATGACGTATCCAGGTACTACACGTGGGTGAAGGTGAGAAATGTCCCTTTCGAGGCGACGGCGTATAGTATACAGGAGGTATTCCATAACTACGGAAAAGTCCATTCGGCAACGATGGGAGTATGGACAGAGGGGCCATATAAGGGAAGACCTGAGGGTTCTTATACCCTCAAAATGACGTTGGCTAGGCCTATACCGTCCTATGTCATGCTGGTGGAGTCCAGGACGCAAGTCTTTGTACACTATGCCGGCCAGAGAAAGACCTGTCGACTATGTAGCTCATATGAACATATGGCAGCACAGTGTCCTAGAAAGCAGCCTACCAGGGCTCCTGGTACGTTGGCAGTGGAGCAGAGACCATGTGAGTTGATGCCTGAGTTGCGAGAGGAGGAAGCAGTGACGAGTGGTAGATGGAGTGAAGAAGTAGAACGGGAAATATCGACGGTCGGTACCTATGTTACCCTCCCGGAGGTGACAGGGGAGGGGCCCCCATCGCCTGAGGGACGGGTGGACGTGGAAGAGTCTACCCAGGAGAAGCTGCTGGAAGCGGTTCTGCAGGAGTTTTTCGAAGAGAAGGTGGCCGGGGAGGATGGTCCTGAGAAGTCAAGTGAGATGCAGCTGATGGTTGAGCAGCAGGGACAGGTGAAGGGTCCGAGGAATGACAGAGAGGACATGGAAGTGGTGGTGGAAGTCCATCAGGAGGACGTGCAGGACGTAGATTTGTGTGTGAGTGAGAGCTCACGAAAAAGAACTGCGGGTGCTTTTGACCTAGATGAGGTTTTAACACCTGGGCAGAGACCCGGGAAGAAGTCATGGGTAGTTGTAGGGGAAAAGGCAAGCAGGGGAGGGGGTGTACCGGGGAAGATCAGTGGGGGGGGGCAAGGAGGGGCTGGTGGACAGGTTAGAAAAAAGGATAAAAATGGTACAGGTACTGAGAAAGGTGAAGTGAGTAAAATACAGCGGCATAGGGGTAAACCCCCTCTTCTGGCAAATTCAAGTGTGTCACAATAAATGTCAATGGGCTTAAATCTGAGGTAAAAAGGGTTTGGTTAGAGTGGTTTTTACGAAGGTTTGATGTGGATGTATGTTTTTTGCAGGAGCATAACCATAGGTTAGGGAGTGAATTGAGTTTGAGGGGTTATAAAATGTTTGTCAGTAATGCTTTGCAATTAAAAGGAGGGGTGGCAGTGGCTGTAAAGGAGACCAGCCCATTGCGTGTCATGGGTTGGGAGGAGGGGGGAGGGGGGAGGGTTGTAAGGGTAGATGGGCACTGGGGGGTGGGGAGAGTATGTTTCATTGGTGTATATATGCCGGCATGTAACAATGTTAGAGTCAAAGTTGATTTTGTACGTGATGTTTTGATGTATTATTTGCGAGGTTTACCTTCTATAACTGTACTTGGAGGTGACTGGAACTGTGTGATTAGGTATGGTGATGTGACGCCGAGGGGGGCAGGATGTGTTTTAGGTGCGCTAAGGGATGTGTTAAGGGATGTGGGAGTTGTAGATGTGGTGGGTAGGGGGGAGTATGGGGTGGAGCACACGTTCATTCGTGGGAATTATGGGGCGAGGTTAGATAGGATATATGTGATGCAGGGGATTGGTGTGGAGAGAGTGAGGGCTTTTGATGTCGGTTTTTCGGATCACAGGGCGGTGATAGCTGATCTGCGGGTGGATGGTATAGTACGCATATATGCTGGGTATTGGAAATTGAATGTGAGGCTTCTGCAGGAGAGGGATGAAGGCTCATCCTTTGAGGAATGGTGGAGACATTGCTGGGAGGGTAGGGATGGTGGGATGGATTTGCTTGACTGGTGGGAGATGCGGGCAAAGACAGCAATAGCAGAGTTTTTTAGGATACGTGGAAAGGAACAGGCAAGGTGGAGATATGGTTTGCAAAACTACCTGGAGGGACAGCTAAATGCTGTTTACGACGGGGGGGGAAGGGAAGATGTGCGAGGTGAGGTGGATGGCTTAAGGAGTAGGATTGAAGGATTGCATAATGAAAGGTTTAATGCGATTAGAGTTAGGGCAGGATTAGAGGAGGTGTTAAAGGGTGATCGACCATCAGGTTATGTCCTGAGAAAATTTAGGGAAAGGCAGATGGTGACTACCATAGCGCATCTAGTGGTCGCTGATGGGGGGGGAGGATATGTGGTGGGTCAAGGTCTTACTGATACAGATGATATTAGTGGTTATGCTGATTATTGGTTTAGGGAGAAATGGAGGAGGAACAAGGAAGTTGTCAGTGAGGAGGTATTTGGGGTTATGCAGAATACTATTGTATTGGGACAAGAGGAACGGGAAATGCTGGAGGGTAGTATTAGTGAGGAGGAGGTGGGGGAGGCGGTTTACGGGATGAGTCAGGGTAAGACGCCGGGCATTGATGGAATACCGAATGATTTTTATAGAGTTTATTGGGAATGCATTAGGTATGGGTTAGTGGAAGTCTTGAATCATATGTGGAGCAGTGGGAGGATGGGGAAGACCCAGAAAACAGGGATCGTTGTGTTGGTGCCGAAGAAGAAGGATGGGAAAGTATTGAATGATTATAGAGCAATATCCTTAATGTGTGCAGATTATAAAATTTATGCTAAAATTCTGGGCAATAGACTGAAGAAGGTTTTAGGATCAGTGGTACATGGGGGACAGTTTGGCATTCCGGGAAGAAGTATGAGGGACGGGCATAGTCACATAAGGGATTTTATTGAGGACTGCACCGGAGGGGGAATACTTGGATTAGATTGGGCTAATGCGTATGATTGTGTGAATAGGGATTTCTTAAAAGTTTGTTTGGAACAGTTGGGTTTGGGGGAGAAGGTGGTGAGATGGGTGCAAACCTTGTATGAGGGAGCAGTTATTAGGGTACAGGTTAATGGTAAGTTGGGGGACCCAGTACTGATGGAGAGAGGTTTGAGGCAGGGCTGTCCACTCTCTCAGTTATTGTTTGCCTGCGTACAGAATCCATTTTATGGGCTGGTGGATGAGGTGATGAATGAACATGGGATTAGGGGGGGTGGGCGGGGGGGGATTGTGGGGTACGTAGATGATACTACTGTGCTGGTAAGGCATGAGGAAGATCTAAGGAAAGTTGGTGGAATCATTCAGATTTTTGGGGACGCCACGGGTATGAGAGTTAATTTAATGAAGTCGAGACTATTAGAGGTGGGGGATTGGGTGGGAGGGGACTTGGGGGAGGGTTTGGGATGGTCAGTAGTGGACAGAATTAAGGTTTGTGGAATATGGTACATGGCGGAAGTGCAGGAGAGTAGGAAGATAAATTCGGAATTAGTTACGAGCAGGGTTTTGGGTAGGCTAGGTGGCTTAAGGGCTAGGGACCTAACATTACAGCAGAGAGTTTTAGTGGTCAACTCTCTGGTTTACAGTAAGGTGTGGGGAGTGGCTGAGGTGTTCCCTTTAAGAGCAGAGGATATTGCAGAAATCCAGAGGAAGGTTCTAAGGTATGTGTGGGGGTTTGGGAGGGCATGGTTGAGTAAGGACGTGGTGATGACGGAGGGGAGACGTGGGGGTCTTGGCCTGATGTCATTGGGTCATAGAGTAATGGCTTTATATATTAAACAAAGATATATCCGGACTGGGGGGAACAGAGGAGTCAGGGTAGGTAGGGTAATGGAGGATGCACGAAGATGGTGGTGTGGAAGGGATTTGCGGTATTGTGAGGATATGTTGAGGGTTTTATTACATGTTAAACAGGTGTCTACGTTAAAGGTCAAACGAATGGTGGGTGCTGTGGTAGGCAAGGGTGTCTTACAGGGACCTGCTGTATATCCAACATATGACTGGATAAGCATATGGAGGAAGTTTGGCTTGCTTAGAATAACAGCGAGGGTACGAGAGTTAGTATATCGTTTTCTGATGGGAATATTGGCCTCTAGGGATGTGTTATATAAAATGGGTCTTGTGAGAGAGGACTCATGCTTGCATTGTGGGGACATCGAAACGGCTTTTCATGCGGTATATTTTTGTCCCTCTTTGGAGGGGGTGAGGTTATGGATGTTGAGAGTTATCAGACTTTTGGGGGGGGGGGGGGAATGGCCATTCCTAAGGGCCTTAATGTTGGATGTAACTGGGGTGCCGGGTGATGTGGGTAGAGCCTTAATGTATGTTATGACGGATTATTTACATGTATCTTGGGGGATGAGGGAGGTTAGGGGAGAGTTGAGGATAAAAGCGTTAGCAGCGAGATTTTATAGAACTATGTGTAGGAATAGGCAAGTCTATGGTGGGAGGTGGGTAGTTAGCTTTTCGGAGGGTTACCGGAATCTCACTGTGGGGGGCCTTCTCCTCATGAACCCAGGGGGCGGGCAAAGGGTTGGTCTCCTACCGGGGGACACATGAGGGTGGGTTGGTTTAGGCTTCTTTGTAGTGTGGATGGTGGGAGGGTTATGAATAGAGTGGAAGGGAGATGAATGAGGATTTGGAATCTATGGTTATGTTCACTGCATACAGGATAACCTTAAAAACCATGATGACTAAACCTTGGGATCTCGGGTTTAGAGCAGAATGATGTTAAGATAAGCACACAAGTTAACTTGATCGTTGTATAACTTATGTTTGCGAAGTGCTGTGACCCTGCACAGTTGCTTTGTGGGAAAAATTTTCTGCTATGTTTATATATGAAATCATGATCTTTGGCTTAGTCAATTTTATAATCACATATAATGACACCTTTTTCTATGTACCTAATCATGTTATGTAATGATATATGAATTATAATGAATAGTGAGGTATTAGGTTAGGAGTGGACAATTTTATTGTGCGATGCCCTTAATGGGGTTTCTGTGAGATTGTAAATTGGTTTTGTTCAATGGTGTTATTGGGGAAAAAACAAGGATGGAACATGTACGAACTTGTATGTCAATATTTTTAATTATGACTACTGTATGTGCATGAGGAATTTTTATTCCCATGATAACGCCCAGTATAATAACATTGATAATAGGGAAAAGGGGGGGGGGGTAGTATGTGCCGGCACGAAGTAAGTGCGGCGAGTCTTTAGGCAATGAGAATTATAATTATATGCTAATTATTTGTTTATATATTATCTTTTAGACTGTTTATAAAAAAAAAAATCAGCAATGATGTACTAGTGTTTCAAATAGGGAGATAAGGTTTTTATGTCCTGTAACTAGACAGTTTTGATACCTTATGTTAGGATTTTGTTAGTTGTATGGGTTGATACTTGCGTATATAATGTTATGTCTTTTACTTGAGGGTGTTTCCTGCCCAGTGTTTATGTGAGGAGTTTCATTGTGAGATGTATCAATGTAATGTTTATTGTCGGCTTTGGTTTGCCTAATGTTTAAATTAATGTTCTTATAATTTTAATTTTTGTATGTTAAATAATATTTATTGTGCACTTTGTGCAAGGGGTCTAATTGTACAGAGTTGTGGGGGATTTATGTGGACACAGACATAAAATTTTGGGTTTTTGGTTTTTGCTAATTTTTTTGTTCGGTGCTGGAGCTCTCTCGCTCTTTATTATGTTAAGAGTTTCCTGCTATTTGCGGGAAGTATTATGTGGTATGTCTTTGTAATTTTATTGTAGGGTTGGGTTAGCCTTTGTTTAATTATTGTAATGTATAATTTTATCCTTCGTATGCTGCATCATATCATCTGTGTACTTTGTGCAAGGAGGTTTTACTGTACTGTATAATAGGCATGATTTTTAGGTTTAGAATTTGTTGATGTTTTTTCTGAGCAGGTGTTATCCTGTTCGTTTCATTGTTCGGTGATGGTATATTCTTTAATACAATATGAATGTAACACTTGTGGTATGCTATGGGGTTGATGGTAGGTCATTGTATTTTCAAACGGTTAATAATTGTGTTCTTTTATTTATTTATATCTTGTACTGTGTCCTTTTAAATAAAAATATAAAAAAAAAAAAATTCTACTAGCAACCTCTTGAATATTCTATTAATAACCTCCTTAAATGAAGCTCTAGCTATTTGTATTTCTGTTTCTAACTGTTTTTGTATATTGGACAGCTTACCGTGCACGTTCCTCATTTATATTTAATGTTTTTTATTTATTTATTTATTTATTTATTTACAATTTGAGCATACATACAGAGGTACAAAAAAATACAGATAAGAGCAGCATGCCAAAGCCACTTATACTATGCATAGCATTACGGGCTGGCTTAAAATTAACTAAGCAATGATGAAATCAGTGATAATACATTATTGTAAACAGATAACTATAAAGCACAAATGAGTATTACAAAGACAGGTTGCATGCATTGTTGTACATTCAGTCGTATGGAGTATTTTGTTAGGTAGTGTATTTAAAAAATAATAAAGTTAGATTGGGTTTTAGGTTTAACATTTATGTGATATAATTGTGAGAAACATTTAAGATATACAATTTATAAGGTTCAGTTATTCAGTATTTATTTGGTTTTGGGAGAGTAAGTGATCTTTGAGAAGAGACTTGAATTTATAAACAGGTAGTGTTTCTTTTATATTTACAGGTAATGAATTCCAGATTTTAGGGCCTTTTATGTGCATTGAGTTTTTGCATAGTGTGAGATGGACACGAGGAACATCAAAGAGTGATCTGTGCCTTGTGTTATGGTCATGTGTTCTGTTGAGGTTGGCAAGGAGATGTTTGAGGGGAGGGTTAATATCAGAGTTAAGTGTTCTATGTATGTAATAGGTGCAGTAATAAGTATGGATGTTTTGTATGGTGAGTAGGTTTAGTGTATTGAATATTGGTGGAGTGTGCTGCCTGTAGTGAGAATTTGTTATCATTCTAACTGCAGCCTTTTGTTGGGTAATTAGTGGTCTGAGATGGTTAATTGTTGTTGAGCCCCATGCACAAATTCCATAGGTGAGATAGGGGTAAATAAGAGAGTGATATACGGCCAGGAGGGCTGACTGTGGAACATAGTACCGTATCTTCGATAGTATGCCTACAGTCTTGGAAATTTTCTTAGAAATTTGTTGTATATGTGTATGAAATTTGAGTCTATTATCAAGGTGGATTCCTAAGAATTTTCCCTCTGTTAGCTTTGTGATAGGTGATCCGTTTATCATTATGTTAAGAGGGACATCTGTAGCTCTGTTACCAAACTGAATGAAGTAGGTTTTGTCAATGTTTAGTGTAAGTTTGTTAGTCCTCATCCAGGTAGATATTTTCTGTAATTCGGTATTTACAGTATTGGCTAGCGTGACTGGGCTCGGGTGAGAGAAGACGTACGTAGTGTCATCTGCAAATAGTGTGAGTTTGAGTAATTGCGAAGCATTTGGAAGGTCATTTATGTATAGGAGAAAGAGAAGAGGGCCAAGGACACTTCCCTGTGGGACACCAACTGTAATTGGTTGCGCAGAAGAGTTTGCCCCATTTGCGTACACATATTGGCTTCTGTTGCTGAGGTATGACTTGAGGTAGTTGAGGGAGTGCCCTCTTATACCATAGTGTGACAATTTTACGTGGAGCAAGTCATGGTCAACTGTATCAAAAGCTTTACGTAAGTCAATGAAGATCCCCAGTGGGACTTCTTTTTTCTCTATTGCAGTCTATATATGTTCTAGCATGTGTATAATAGCATCATTAGTATTTTTATTAGGCCTGAATCCAAATTGGCAGGGGTTGAGTAGATTCGTTTATGAATTAATTTTTCGAAGATTTTTGAGAGAGGGTGTAAGTTGGATATTGGCCTATAGTTATTCAACTCTGTTTGGTCTCCTCCTTTGTGGATCGGGGTGACCCTTGCTATTTTGAGTACTGTAGGGAAGGTGGAGGATTCTATGGATTTGTTAAAGAGTGTTGCAATGATTGGTGATAGCACTTGTGACAGTTTTTTGTATATAAAGGGTGGTAAGGTATTTAAATCTCCTGCCTTGTTTTTTTAGTGAGTTGATAATAAGGGAGACTTCGTAAGGGTTAGTCGGAGCTAGGAACAGTGTGTTCGGGTAGTTGCCGGTGAGGTAGTCATTTGGTGGGGTATCTGAGCTTGGGATTTTATTGGCAAGGTTTTGTCCTATAGTGGAGAAGAAATCATTGAGTCTGTTTGCTGTTTCTGTTGGTGGGAGTTGGGGTTCATCTGATTTTGCTAATTTTATTTCGCTATTTCGTGATATCTTTTTTGTTCCCAGAATTTCTGATAGGGTTTTCCAGGTCTTTTTTATATCACCTCGTAAGTTGGATAATCTGTTCTCATAATACAATTTTTTTGCCCTTCTTATCAGGCTGGTTAGGATTGACGAGTAACGTTTTGTTTGGTCTCTGGTTATGTGACCCATTCTGTACTGTTTTTCATATTGGTGTTTTGTATTTATGAATTTGAGAATGCTGGGTGTTAGCCAGGGACTGTTCAGTCTCTTAGCTGTCATCTGTTTAGTTTTTTTATGGCAGTGCTTGTTATAGAGGTATTGGGTCTTTTTTAGAAAATTATTAATACATTCGTCAATATCTGTATAGATTTCTAGCTCAGTGTGCCAATCAATGTTTGCTACTGCTGTTGTGAAGTTATTAATGGCTGCCTCATTGTGAAGTCTGAAGGTGACTTTAGTAGTGTCTTGGGGTAGTTTACCAAGAGTTGTTATGAGGAAAGTAGGGTAGTGGTCTGTGGTATTATCTGTAATTATGCCTGATTTTAAAGGGGATATGGTGTTGGTCCAGATGTGGTCAAGTAGGGAAACACTAGTCTCTGTAACTCTTGTAGGTTTTGTTACTGTTGGTAGTAACATACAGTTACTCATTGTGTCTGTGAATTCAGTAACGTGTGGGTCCTGGTCTTGCAGGAGATTTATATTGAAGTCACCTGAGAGTAGTAAGTGATCTTTGTTCATGCGTGCATCAGTTATCATACTTCCTAGGTTTTGACTAAATTGGCTAATGTTTGACTGTGGAACTCTGTAGATGTTTATCAATGTGAGAGGTTTTTGTAGGTATTTGGATTTGAATTTAGCTATTATATATTCCCCATGTTCATCCCTTGTGCAAGTATTAGTGATACATTCTAGTTGGTCTGAGAAGTATATGGCTGTGCCACCCCCTTGTTGGTCTGGCCTACAGTTGTGTATGGCTGTGTAACCAGGAATGGTATAGACATCTGTACTATCAGGCTTTAGCCAGGTTTCAGTTAGTGTAATGATGGACATATTGGCATGTAAGGAATTTAGTAATGCTATGAGGTCATCGTAATGCTTGCTTAAAGATCTGATATTGTAGTTAAAGATAGTTATGTTGTTGTTGGCACTGAGAAGTGCCTTTGATTGTTCTGCAGTGTAGTAATTACAGTAACTGTTTGATTCATTTAAGTCATTAAATAAGAGGTTGGTATCAGGATCAATGCTTGTAATCATAAGATTTGTAGTGAATCTATAGTTAGAATTAAGTATAAAACAAAGTAAATAGTCTTAAGCTAAAAAATAGCACCTGAATTATTTAACAAATGTAAAATAATGAGCTAAGGTAGTTTTTTTTTTTTTTTTTTTTTTTTTTTTTTTTTTTTTTTTTTTTAAGCTAAAATAAAGGAGACAATATAAAAGGGACTAATACAAATAAAGTGATGATCAAATAATGGAGCTTGGGAATATGATAGTAGGTAGTACTATAAAGGTAATTTTTTAAAGTTAGAATTATAGTATAAAATTATAATATAAAAGGGACTAATATAAGTTGTGGTGAACAATAAAGTGGTAATCAAATAAATGAGCTTTAGAATATAATGGCAAAATTGTGAACTTATTCTACTTTAGCACCTGAGAATAGCACCTTGATTATTTTAACAATTGTGAATATATAAACTACGATAGTTATATAAAGCTAAAATAAAGGAGAAAATATATAAGGGACTAAAAATAAGTAATGGTAAACAAAGTTAAATGGACAGATGGTAGGAATTATAATATAATATAATATAATAAAATATAATATAATATAATATAAACTGTGTTTATAAGGGCGCCTACAACCCTATCCGTTTACAGTCTGCTTTATTGTCCAACGAAACCGTTTGAAACCAGTCAAGGGTTCGGACCAGTCAAGGGTTCGGACCAGTCGATCTGATCTGATCAGTGGGTCACTTATTTAAAACATACTGGTCGGTGATTTGACCTGTTGTTTATATATCATGCAGCCCACCTGTTGTTTATATATCATGTAGCCTACCTGTTGTTTACATATCATGCAGCCTACCTGTTGTTTATATATCATGCAGCCTACCTGTTGTTTATATATCATGCAGCCTACCTGTTGTTTATATATCATGAAGCCTACCTGTTGTTTACATATGCAGCCTACCTGTTGTTTATATATCATGCAGCCTACCTGTTGTTTATATATCATGCAGCCTACATGTTGTTTATTATCATGCAGCCTACCTGTTGTTTATATATCATGCAGCCTACCTGTTGTTTATATATCATGCAGCCTACCTGTTGTTCATATGTCATGCAGCCTACCTGTTGTTTATATATATGTCATGCAGCCTACCTGTTGTTTATATGTCATGCAGCCTACCTGTTGCTTTTATGTCATGCAGCCTACCTGTTGTTTATATGTCATACAGCCTACCTCTTGTTTATATATATGTCATGCAGCCTACCTGTTGTTTATATATATGTCATGCAGCCTACCTGTTGTTTATATATATATGTCATGCAACCTACCTGTTGTTTATATATGTGTCATGCAGCCTACCTGTTCTTTATATATACGTCATGCAGCCTACCTGTTGTTCATATATATGTCATGCAGCCTACCTGTTGTTCATATATATGTCATGCAGCCTACCTGTTGTTTATATATATATCATGAAGCCTACCTGTTGTTAATATATATGTCATGCAGCCTACCTGTTGTTAATGTATATGTCATGCAGCCTACCTGTTGTTTATATATATGTCATGCAGCCTACCTGTTGTTTATATATTTGTCATGCAGCCTTCCTGTTGTTTATGTGTCATGCAGCCTACCTGTTGTTTATGTGTCATGCAGCCTTCCTGTTGTTTATGTGTCATGCAGCCTACCTGTTGTTTATGTGTCATGCAGCCGACCTGTTGTTTATATATATACGTCATGCAGCCTACCTGTTGTTTATATGTCATGCAGCCTACCTGTTGTTTATATATATATGTCATGCAGCCTACCTGTTGTTTATATATATGTCATGCAGCCTACCTGTTGTTTATATATATGTCATGCAGCCTACCTGTTGTTTATATATATGTCATGCAGCCTACCTGTTGTTTATATATATGTCATGCAGCCTACCTGTTGTTTATATATATATGTCATGCAGCCTACCAGTTGTTTATATATATGTCATGCAGCCTAACTGTTGTTTATATGTCATGCAGCCTACCTGTTGTTTATATATATGTCATGCAGCCTATCTGTTGTTTACATATATGTCATGCAGCCTACCTGTTATTTATATGTCATGCAGCCTACCTGTTGTTTATATATATATGTCATGCAGCCTACCTGTAGTTTATATATATGTCATGCAGCCTACCTGTTGTTTATATATATGTCATGCAGCCTATCTGTTGTTTACATATATGTCATGCAGCCTACCTGTTGTTTATATGTCATGCAGCCTACCTGTTGTTTATATATATATGTCATGCAGCCTACCTGTTGTTTATGTATATGTCATGCAGCCTACCTGTTGTTTATATATATATGAAATGCAGCCTACCTGTTGTTTATATATATGTCATGCAGCCTACATGTTGTTTATACGTCATGCAGCCTACCTGTTGTTTATATATATATGTCATGCAGCCTACCTGTTGTTTATGTATATGTCATGCAGCCTACCTGTTGTTTATATATATATATGTCATGAAGCCTGCCTGTTGTTTACATATATGTCATGCAGCCTTCCTGTTGTTTATATATATGTCATGCAGCCTACCTGTTGTTTATGTATATGTCATGCAGCCTTCCTGTTGTTTATATATATGTCATGCAGCCTACCTGTTGTTTATATATATGTCATGCAGCGAACCTGTTGTTTATGTAGATGTCATGCAGCCTACCTGTTGTTTATATATATGTCATGCAGCCTACCTGTTGTTTATATATATGTCATGCAGCCTACCTGTTGTTTATGTAGATGTCATGCAGCCTACCTGTTGTTTATATATATGTCATGCAGCCTACCTGTTGTTTATATATATGTCATGCAGCGTACCTGTTGTTTATGTAGATGCCATGCAGCCTACCTGTTATTTATATATATGTCATGCAGACTACCTGTTGTTTATATATATGTCATGCAGCCTACCTGTTTTTTATGTAGATGTCATGCAGCCTACCTGTTGTTTATATATATATATATATATATATATATATATATATATATATATATATATATATATATATATATATATATATATATATATATATATATATATATATATATATATGTCATGCAGCTCACCTGTTGTTTATGTAGATGTCATGCAGCCTACCTGTTTTTTATATATATGTCATGCAGCCTACCTGTTGTTTATGTAGATGTCATGCAGCCTACCCGTTGTTTATATATATGTCATGCAGCCTACCTGTTGTTTATATATATGTAATGCAGCCTGCCTGTTGTTTATATATATGTCATGCAGCCTACCTGTTGTTTATGTAGATGTCATGCAGCCTACCTGTTGTTTATATATATGTCATGCAGCCTACCTGTTGTTTATATATATGTAATGCAGCCTGCCTGTTGTTTATATATATGTCATGCAGCCTACCTGTTGTTTATAAGAACATAAGAACATAAGAATGGAGGAACACTGCAGCAGGCCTGTTGGCCCATACTAGGCAGGTCCTTTACAATTCATCCCACTAACAAACATTTGACCTACCCAATTTTCAATGCTATATATATATATATATATATATATATATATATATATATATATATATATATATATATATATATATATATATATATATATATATATATATATATATATCATGCAGCCTACCTGTTGTTTATATATATGTCATACAGCCTACCTGTTGTTTATATATATATGTCATACAGCCTACCTGTTGTTTATATATATGTAATGCAGCCTACCTGTTGTCTACATATATGTCATACAGCCTACCTGTTGTTCACATATATGTCATGCAGCCTACCTGTTGTTTATACAAATGTCATGAAGCCTACCTGTTGTTTATATAGATGTCATGCAGCCTACCTGTTGTTTATATATAAGTCATGCAGCCTACCTGTTGTTTATGTATATGTCATGCAGCCTACCTGTTGTTTTTATATGTCATGCAGCCTACCTGTTGTTTATATAGATGTCATGCAGCCTACCTGTTGTTTATATATATATATATATATGTCATGCAGCCTACCTGTTGTTTATATATATGTCATGCAGCCTACCTGTTGTTTATATATATGTCATGCAACCTTCCTGTTGTTTATATATATGTCATGCAGCCTACCTGTTGTTCATATAGATGTCATGCAGCCTACCTGTTCTTTATATATATATGTCATGCAGCCTACCTGTTGTTTATATATATGTCATGCAGCCTACCTGTTGTTTCTATATATGTCATGCAGCCTACCTGTTGTTCATATATATGTCATGCAGCCTACCTGTTGTTTACATATATGTCATGCAGCCTACCTGTTGTTTATATATATATGTCATGCAGCCTACCTGTTGTTTATATAGATGTCATGCAGCCTACCTGTTGTTTATATATATGTCATGCTGCCTACCTGTTGTTCACATATACATCATGCAGCCTACCTGTTGTTCATATATATGTCATGCAGCCTACCTGTTGTTTATATATATGCCATGCAGCCTACCTGTTGTTCATACACATGTCATGCAGCCTACCTGTTGTTTATCTATATGTCAGGCAGCCTACCTGTTGTTTATATATATGTCATGCAGCCTACCGGTTGTGCATATATATGTCATGCAGAATGCCTGTTGTTTATGTATATGTCATGCAGCCTACCTGTTGTTTATATGTATATGTCATGCAGCCTACCTGTTGTTCATATATATATATATATATATATATATATATATATATATATATATATATATATATATATATATATATATATATATATATATATATATATATATATATATACATATATATCATGCAGCCTACCTGTTGTTCATATATATGTCATGCTGCCTACCTGTTGTTTATATAGATGTCATGCAGCCTACCTGTTGTTCATATATATGTCATGCGGCCTACCTGTTGTTTATATGTCATACAGCCTACCTCTTGTTTATATATATGTCATGCAGCCTACCTGTTGTTTTTATATATGTCATGCAGCCTACCTGTTGTTTATATATATGTCATGCAACCTACCTGTTGTTTATATATGTGTCATGCAGCCTACCTGTTCTTTATATATACGTCATGCAGCCTACCTGTTGTTCATATATATGTCATGCAGCCTACCTGTTGTTCATATATATGTCATGCAGCCTACCTGTTGTTTATATATATATCATGCAGCCTACCTGTTGTTAATATATATGTCATGCAGCCTACCTGTTGTTAATGTATATGTCATGCAGCCTACCTGTTGTTTATATATATGTCATGCAGCCTACCTGTTGTTTATATATTTGTCATGCAGCCTTCCTGTTGTTTATATATGTCATGCAGCCTACCTGTCGTTTATGTATATGTCATGCAGCCTTCCTGTTGTTTATATGTATGTCATGCAGCCTACCTGTTGTTTATGTATATGTCATGCAGCCGGCCTGTTGTTTATATATATATACGTCATGCAGCCTACCTGTTGTTTATATGTCATGCAGCCTCCCTGTTGTTTATATATATGTCATGCAGCCTACCTGTTGTTTATATATATGTCATGCAGCCTACCTGTTGTTTATATATATGTCATGCAGCCTACCTGTTGTTTATATATATATGTCATGCAGCCTACCAGTTGTTTATATATATGTCATGCAGCCTACCTGTTGTTTATATGTCATGCAGCCTACCTGTTGTTTATATATATGTCATGCAGCCTATCTGTTGTTTACATATATGTCATGCAGCCTACCTGTTATTTATGTCATGCAGCCTACCTGTTGTTTATATATATGTCATGCAGCCTACCTGTTGTTTATATATATGTCATGCAGCCTATCTGTTGTTTACATATATGTCATGCAGCCTACCTGTTGTTTATATGTCATGCAGCCTACCTGTTGTTTATATATATATGTCATGCAGCCTACCTGTTGTTTATGTATATGTCATGCAGCCTACCTGTTGTTTACATATATATGAAATGCAGCCTACCTGTTGTTTATATATAAGTCATGCAGCCTACCTGTTGTTTATACGTCATGCAGCCTACCTGTTGTTTATATATATATGTCATGCAGCCTACCTGTTGTTTATGTATATGTCATGCAGCCTACCTGTTGTTTATATATATATATGTCATGAAGCCTGCCTGTTGTTTACATATATGTCATGCAGCCTTCCTGTTGTTTATATATATGTCATGCAGCCTACCTGTTGTTTATGTATATGTCATGCAGCCTTCCTGTTGTTTATATATATGTCATGCAGCCTACCTGTTGTTTATATATATATGTCATGCAGCGAACCTGTTGTTTATGTAGATGTCATGCAGCCTACCTGTTGTTTATATATATGTCATGCAGCCTACCTGTTGTTTATATATATGTCATGCAGCCTACCTGTTGTTTATGTAGATGTCATGCAGCCTACCTGTTGTTTATATATATGTCATGCAGCCTACCTGTTGTTTATATATATGTCATGCAGCCTACCTGTTGTTTATGTAGATGCCATGCAGCCTACCTGTTATTTATATATATGTCATGCAGCCTACCTGTTGTTTATATATATGTCATGCAGCCTACCTGTTTTTTATGTAGATGTCATGCAGCCTACCTGTTGTTTATATATATATATATATATATATATATATATATATATATATATATATATATATATATATGTCATGCAGCTCACCTGTTGTTTATGTAGATGTCATGCAGCCTACCTGTTTTTTATATAGATGTCATGCAGCCTACCTGTTTTTTATGTATATGTCATGCAGCCTACCCGTTGTTTATATAGATGTCATGCAGCCTACCCGTTGTTTATATATATATATATATATATATATATATATATATATATATATATATATATATATATATATATATATATATATTTATATATATATATGTCATGCAGCCTACCTGTTTTTTATGTAGATGTCATGCAGCCTACCTGTTGTTTATATATATGTCATGCAGCCTACCTGTTGTTTATATATATGTCATGCAGCCTGCCTGTTGTTTATATATATGTCATGCAGCCTACCTGTTGTTTATAAGAACATAAGAACATAAGAATGGAGGAACACTGCAGCAGGCCTGTTGGCCCATACTAGGCAGGTCCTTTACAATTCATCCCACTAACAAACATTTGACCTACCCAATTTTCAATGCTATATATATATATATATATATATATATATATATATATATATATATATATATATATATATATATATATATATATATATATATCATGCAGCCTACCTGTTGTTTATATATATGTCATACAGCCTACCTGTTGTTTATATATATATGTCATGCAGCCTACCTGTTGTTTATATATATGTAATGCAGCCTACCTGTTGTCTACATATATGTCATACAGCCTACCTGTTGTTCACATATATGTCATGCAGCCTACCTGTTGTTTATACAAATGTCATGAAGCCTACCTGTTGTTTATATAGATGTCATGCAGCCTACCTGTTGTTTATATATATGTCATGCAGCCTACCTGTTGTTTATGTATATGTCATGCAGCCTACCTGTTGTTTATATATGTCATGCAGCCTACCTGTTGTTTATATAGATGTCATGCAGCCTACCTGTTGTTTATATATATATATGTCATGCTGCCTACCTGTTGTTTATATATATGTCATGCAGCCTACCTGTTGTTTATATATATATCATGCAACCTTCCTGTTGTTTATATATATGTCATGCAGCCTACCTGTTGTTCATATAGATGTCATGCAGCCTACCTGTTCTTTATATATATGTCATGCAGCCTACCTGTTGTTTATATATATGTCATGCAGCCTACCTGTTGTTTATATATATGTCATGCAGCCTACCTGTTGTTCATATATATGTCATGCAGCCTACCTGTTGTTTACATATATGTCATGCAGCCTACCTGTTGTTTATATATATATGTCATGCAGCCTACCTGTTGTTTATATAGATGTCATGCAGCCTACCTGTTGTTTATATATATGTCATGCTGCCTACCTGTTGTTCACATATATATCATGCAGCCTACCTGTTGTTCATATATATGTCATGCCGCCTACCTGTTGTTTATATATATGCCATGCAGCCTACCTGTTGTTCATACACATGTCATGCAGCCTACCTGTTGTTCATCTATATGTCAGGCAGCCTTCCTGTTGTTTATATATATGTCATGCAGCCTACCGGTTGTTCATATATATGTCATGCAGAATGCCTGTTGTTTATGTATATGTCATGCAGCCTACCTGTTGTTTATATGTATATGTCATGCAGCCTACCTGTTGTTTATATGTATATGTCATGCAGCCTACCTGTTGTTCATATATATATATATATATATATACATATATATCATGCAGCCTACCTGTTGTTCATATATATGTCATGCTGCCTACCTGTTGTTTATATAGATGTCATGCAGCCTACCTGTTGTTCATATATATGTCATGCAGCCTACCTGTTGTTCATATATATGTCATGCAGCCTACCTGTTGTTTATATGTCATACAGCCTACCTCTTGTTTATATATATGTCATGCAGCCTACCTGTTGTTTTTATAAATGTCATGCAGCCTACCTGTTGTTTATATATGTCATACAACCTACCTGTTGTTTATATATGTGTCATGCAGCCTACCTGTTGTTTATATGTCATGCAGCCTACCTGTTGTTTATATATATGTCATGCAGCCTACATGTTGTTTATATATATGTCATGCAGCCTACCTGTTGTTTATATATATGTCATGCAGCCTACCTTTTGTTTATATATATGTCATGCAGCCTACCTGTTGTTTATATATATGTCATGCAGCCTACCTGTTGTTTATATATATATATGTCATGCATCCTACCAGTTGTTTATATATATGTCATGCAGCCTAACTGTTGTTTATATGTCATGCAGCCTACCTGTTGTTTATATATATGTCATGCAGCCTATCTGTTGTTTACATATATGTCATGCAGCCTACCTGTTATTTATATGTCATGCAGCCTACCTGTTGTTTATATATATATGTCATGCAGCCTACCTGTTGTTTATATATATGTCATGCAGCCTACCTGTTGTTTATATATATATGTCATGCAGCCTACCAGTTGTTTATATATATGTCATGCAGCCTACCTGTTGTTTATATGTCATGCAGCCTACCTGTTGTTTATATATAAATGAAATGCAGCCTACCTGTTGTTTATATATATGTCATGCAGCCTACATGTTGTTTATACGTCATGCAGCCTACCTGTTGTTTATATATATATGTCATGCAGCCTACCTGTTGTTTATGTATATGTCATGCAGCCTACCTGTTGTTTATATATATATGTCATGAAGCCTGCCTGTTGTTTACATATATGTCATGCAGCCTTCCTGTTGTTTATATATATGTCATGCAGCCTACCTGTTGTTTATGTATATGTCATGCAGCCTTCCTGTTGTTTATATATATGTCATGCAGCCTACCTGTTGTTTATATATATGTCATGCAGCCTACCTGTTGTTTATATATATATATGTCATGCAGCCTACCTGTTGTTTATATATATGTCATGCAGCCTACCTGTTGTTTATATATATGTCATGCAGCCTACCTGTTGTTTATATATATGTCATGCAGCCTACCTGTTGTTTATATATATATGTCATGCAGCCTACCAGTTGTTTATATATATGTCATGCAGCCTACCTGTTGTTTATATGTCATGCAGCCTACCTGTTGTTTATATATATGTCATGCAGCCTATCTGTTGTTTACATATATGTCATGCAGCCTACCTGTTATTTATATGTTATGCAGCCTACCTGTTGTTTATATATATGTCATGCAGCCTACCTGTTGTTTATATATATGTCATGCAGCCTATCTGTTGTTTACATATATGTCATGCAGCCTACCTGTTGTTTATATGTCATGCAGCCTACCTGTTGTTTATATATATATGTCATGCAGCCTACCTGTTGTTTATGTATATGTCATGCAGCCTACCTGTTGTTTACATATATATGAAATGCAGCCTACCTGTTGTTTTTATATAAGTCATGCAGCCTACCTGTTGTTTATACGTCATGCAGCCTACCTGTTGTTTATATATATATGTCATGCAGCCTACCTGTTGTTTATGTATATGTCATGCAGCCTACCTGTTGTTTATATATATGTCATGAAGCCTGCCTGTTGTTTACATATATGTCATGCAGCCTTCCTGTTGTTTACATATATGTCATGCAGCCTACCTGTTGTTTATGTATATGTCATGCAGCCTTCCTGTTGTTTATATATTTGTCATGCAGCCTACCTGTTGTTTATATATATGTCATGCAGCGAACCTGTTGTTTATGTAGATGTCATGCAGCCTACCTGTTGTTTATATATATGTCATGCAGCCTACCTGTTGTTTATATATATGTCATGCAGCCTACCTGTTGTTTATGTAGATGTCATGCAGCCTACCTGTTGTTTATATATATGTCATGCAGCCTACCTGTTGTTTATATATATGTCATGCAGCCTACCTGTTGTTTATGTAGATGCCATGCAGCCTACCTGTTATTTATATATATGTCATGCAGCCTACCTGTTGTTTATATATATGTCATGCAGCCTACCTGTTTTTTATGTAGATGTCATGCAGCCTACCTGTTGTTTATATATATATATATATATATATATATATATATATATATATATATATATATATATATATATATATATATATATATATATATATATATATGTCATGCAGCTCACCTGTTGTTTATGTAGATGTCATGCAGCCTACCTGTTTTTTTATATATATGTCATGCAGCCTACCTGTTGCTTATGTAGATGTCATGCAGCCTACCTGTTGTTTATATATATATATATATATATATATATATATATATATATATATATATATATATATATATATATATATATATATATATATATATATATATATATATATGTCATGCAGCCTACCTGTTTTTATGTAGATGTCATGCAGCCTACCTGTTGTTTATATATATGTCATGCAGCCTACCTGTTGTTTATATATATGTCATGCAGCCTGCCTGTTGTTTATATATATGTCATGCAGCCTACCTGTTGTTTATAAGAACATAAGAACATAAGAATGGAGGAACACTGCAGCAGGCCTGTTGGCCCATACTAGGCAGGTCCTTTACAATTCATCCCACTAACAAACATTTGACCTACCCAATTTTCAATGCTATATATATATATATATATATATATATATATATATATATATATATATATATATATATATATATATATATATATATATATATATATATATATATATATATATATATATCATGCAGCCTACCTGTTGTTTATATATATGTCATACAGCCTACCTGTTGTTTATATATATATGTCATGCAGCCTACCTGTTGTTTATATATATGTAATGGAGCCTACCTGTTGTCTACATATATGTCATACAGCCTACCTGTTGTTCACATATATGTCATGCAGCCTACCTGTTGTTTATACAAATGTCATGAAGCCTACCTGTTGTTTATATAGATGTCATGCAGCCTACCTGTTGTTTATATATATGTCATGCAGCCTACCTGTTGTTTATGTATATGTCATGCAGCCTACCTGTTGTTTATATATGTCATGCAGCCTACCTGTTGTTTATATAGATGTCATGCAGCCTACCTGTTGTTTATATATATATATATATGTCATGCTGCCTACCTGTTGTTTATATATATGTCATGCAGCCTACCTGTTGTTTATATATATATCATGCAACCTTCCTGTTGTTTATATATATGTCATGCAGCCTACCTGTTGTTCATATAGATGTCATGCAGCCTACCTGTTCTTTATATATATGTCATGCAGCCTACCTGTTGTTTATATATATGTCATGCAGCCTACCTGTTGTTTATATATATGTCATGCAGCCTACCTGTTGTTCATATATATGTCATGCAGCCTACCTGTTGTTTACATATATGTCATGCAGCCTACCTGTTGTTTATATATATATGTCATGCAGCCTAACTGTTGTTTATATAGATGTCATGCAGCCTACCTGTTGTTTATATATATGTCATGCTGCCTACCTGTTGTTCACATATATATCATGCAGCCTACCTGTTGTTCATATATATGTCATGCAGCCTACCTGTTGTTTATATATATGCCATGCAGCCTACCTGTTGTTCATACACATGTCATGCAGCCTACCTGTTGTTCATCTATATGTCAGGCAGCCTACCTGTTGTTTATATATATGTCATGCAGCCTACCGGTTGTTCATATATATGTCATGCAGAATGCCTGTTGTTTATGTATATGTCATGCAGCCTACCTGTTGTTTATATGTATATGTCATGCAGCCTACCTGTTGTTCATATATATATATACCTGTTGTTCATATATATGTCATGCTGCCTACCTGTTGTTTATATAGATGTCATGCAGCCTACCTGTTGTTCATATATATGTCATGCAGCCTACCTGTTGTTCATATATATGTCATTTATTTATTTATTTATTTATAATTTGAGCACACTTACAGAGGTACAAAAAAAATACAGATAAGAGCAGCATGCCAAAGCCACTTATACATATATATCATGCAGCCTACCTGTTGTTCATATATATGTCATAGCTGTTAGGTAGTGAATTTAAAAAATAATAAAGTTAGATTGGGTTTTAGGTTTAACCTACCTGTTGGTTTATATAGATGTCATGCAGCCTACCTGTGCATGTTCATATATATGTCATGCAGTGTTCCTACCTGTTGTTCATATATATGTCATGCAGCCTACCTGTTGTTTATATGTCATACAGCCTACCTCTTGTTTATATATATGTCATGCAGCCTACCTGTTGTTTTTATATATGTCATGCAGCCTACCTGTTGTTTATATATGTCATGCAACCTACCTGTTGTTTATATATGTGTCATGCAGCCTACCTGTTCTTTATATATACGTCATGCAGCCTACCTGTTGTTCATATATATGTCATGCAGCCTACCTGTTGTTCATATATATGTCATGCAGCCTACCTGTTGTTTATATATATATCATAAGAACATAAGAACATAAGAACGAAGGAACACTGCAGAAGGCCTACTGGCCCATGCGAGGCAGGTCCAAGTCTCCTACCGGCTTAAGCCAATGCACCCAACCTAGTCAGGTCAGGTCACATTGACTTAAGGGAGGAACACGGCAACCGACCTGGTAGCACAAGCTATCAGGTCTAACTCACACCCACCCACATCCACTCATGTATTTATCCAACCTATTTTTAAAGCTACACAACGTTCTGGCCTCTATAACGGTACTTTGGAGTTTGTTCCACTCATCCACAACTCTATTACCAAACCAGTACTTTCCTATATCCTTCCTGAATCTGAATTTTTCCAACTTAAAACCATTGCTGCGAGTCCTGTATAGGCTAAATATTTTCAGCACACTATTTACATCCCCTTTATTTATTCCTGTCTTCCATTTATACACCTCAATCATATCCCCCCTAATTCTACGTCTTTCTAGAGAGTGCAGATTCAGGGCCCTTAGTCTATCCTCACAGGGAAGGTTTCTGATACATGGGATCAACTTTGTCATCCTCCTTTGTACATTTTCCAGAGAATTTATATCCATTCTGTAATAAGGTGACCAAAACTGTGCAGCATAATCTAAATGAGGCCTAACCAAGGATGTATAGAGTTGAAGAACAACCTGAGGACTCCTATTATTTATGCTTCTTGATATGAAGCCAAGGATTCTATTAGCTTTATTGCGAACACTTATGCACTGTTGTCTTGGTTTCAGATTACTGCTAACCAGAACTCCTAAATCTTTTTCGCAATCCGTAATATTAAGATCTACATTATTTAGTTTATATGTGGCATGGTTATTGTCCTGTCCAACATTTAGAACTTTGCATTTGTCTATATTAAACTGCATCTGCCACTTCTCCGACCACTGCATCAGTCTATTCAAATCTTCCTGGAGTGCTCGAATGTCCTCGTCAGAATGAATTCGACGGCCTATTTTGGTGTCATCGGCAAACTTGCCGATGTCGCTCTTTATGCCCTCATCTATGTCGTTTATGTAGATTGTGAACAGCAGGGGGCCCAACACTGACCCCTGCGGAACACCGCTCGTGACACTCCCCCACTCTGATTTCTCCCCATTTATGCAAACTCTCTGCTGCCTATTTGTCAACCATGCCTCTATCCAGGAAAAAATTTCTCCTCCTATTCCATGTGCTTTAATTTTCCTCAATAGTCTCTGATGTGGGACCCTGTCAAAAGCCTTACTGAAGTCCATATACACAATATCATATTCATTACCATGATCTACCTCCTCAAATACCTTAGTGAAAAAAGTTAATAAATTCGTAAGGCAGGAACGCCCCTTTGTAAAACCATGCTGAGATTCGTTGATTAATTTATGCTTTTCAAGGTGGCTACGAACTGCCTCGGCAATTATTGATTCCATAAATTTTCCCACTATGGAGGTTAGGCTTATTGGTCTATAGTTCGAAGCTAAGGACCTGTCACCTGTTTTGAAAATAGGTATCACATTTGCCATTTTCCACTTATCTGGCACCATGCCAGTTTGTAGTGATATGTTGAAAAGATTAGCCAAAGGTGTGCTAAGCTCCTCTTTACATTCCTTTAGAACCCTTGAATACAGTTCATCAGGGCCTGGGGATTTGTTAGGTTTTAATTTATCTATTTGCCTAAGGACCGTGTCACTTGTGACCCTAATAGTGCACAGTTTATTATCGTCCTGTTCTACATAATTTATCATTACTGGAATATCGCTGGTATCCTCCTGTGTAAAAACTGAGAGGAAGTATGTGTTAAAAATTCTACACATTTCCTTATCACTGTCAGTGAGCTGACCCGAGGAACTTTTGAGTGGGCCTAGCTTGTCCCTGATCTTACTTCTGTAAACCTGAAAGAATCCTTTTGGGTTAGTCTTCGATTCTCTTGCAACTTTAACCTCATAATCTCTTTTTGCTTTTCTAATTCCCTTTTTTATTTCTCTCTTTAACTGAATATATCGATTTCTTAATTGTCCCTCTCCTCTTTTGATTTGCCTATATATGCCTCTCTTTTGACCAATCAGATATTTTAATCTATTGTTCATCCATTTAGGATCATTTTTGTTTGATCTGATTTCCCTATTTGGAACATAATTTGACTGAGCAGCTAGAACTATGCCCTGGAAAGCATCATATCGGCAACCATCACCACCTACCTGACCCTTAGTCAGGTCATTCCAGTTCAGCCCACCTAAGTAATTTTTCAGTCCTATGAAATCAGCCAAGCGAAAGTCAGGGACGGAGACTTGATTGCCATTATTAGGGGAATTCCATGATATATTAAAACTGAGTGATTTGTGATCACTTTCCCCAAGCTCATCATTAACCTCAAGATTATTAATTAGTGTTTCCCTACTGGCAAGAACCAAGTCAAGGAGGTTATTTCCCCTAGTTGGCTCTGTCACAAACTGTTTTAAAAAACAATCCTGGATCGTATCAAGAAAGTCACCTGACTCTAAATTTCCTGTCAAATTGCTCCAGTCAATCTGTCTATAGTTGAAATCTCCCATTAGCACAACATTTTCGTATGTAGATGCCTTACGAATTTCGTCCCATAGAAGTTTACTGCACTCCCTATCAAGATTTGGGGCCCTGTAAATCACACCCAAAATCAGTTTTTCTCGACCCTCGAGAAGCTGTAACCAAACAGATTCAGTGGCTGACGCTTCTAATTTAATATCTTGTCTAACACAACAATTTAAATTGTCTCTGACATACATCGCTACTCCACCACCTTTCCTGTTGACCCTGTCAGTGTGGAATAATTTATAGCCTTGTATGTGACATTCAGAGGGCATCTCTCTATCTTTCAGATTGAGCCAGGTCTCTGTTATAGCAATAATATCTATGTTTCCTGCACTTGCAATTAATCTTAGCTCATCTATCTTATTTCTTACACTCCTGCTATTAGTATAGTAAACCTTAAGGGAGCTAGTCCCTTGCTGCCCTCTGCTGTCCCCCTTTGTTTGCTGACCTGATCTATTGTCTTTATTTATAACTTCATGCTGAATGCCTTTTATACATTTACTGTTTCCAACCCAAGTGTTGCAACCTGCTTGTTTCCCACACACACCCATACCTCTATCTTCCATCAGTTTAAAATCATAGGCATTTCACCAATGGCCTTCTCAATCGAGTCTGCAAGTGCTACCACCCCAGCCCCAGAGAGATGTACCCCATCCCTTGCATACATATCATGTTTGCCATAAAAGTTGTTCCAGTTGTCAATGAATGGGATTGCAAGTTCCTTGCAGTATCTGTTGTTAATGTATATGTCATGCAGCCTACCTGTTGTTTATATATATGTCATGCAGCCTACCTGTTGTTTATATATTTGTCATGCAGCCTTCCTGTTGTTTATATATGTCATGCAGCCTACCTGTCGTTTATGTATATGTCATGCAGCCTTCCTGTTGTTTATATGTATGTCATGCAGCCTACCTGTTGTTTATGTATATGTCATGCAGCCGACCTGTTGTTTATATATATATACGTCATGCAGCCTACCTGTTGTTTATATGTCATGCAGCCTACCTGTTGTTTATATATATGTCATGCAGCCTACCTGTTGTTTATTTATATGTCATGCAGCCTACCTGTTGTTTATATATATGTCATGCAGCCTACCTGTTGTTTATATATATGTCATGCAGCCTACCTGTTGTTTATATATATGTCATGCAGCCTACCTGTTGTATATATATATATGTCATGCAGCCTACCAGTTGTTTATATATATGTCATGCAGCCTACCTGTTGTTTATATGTCATGCAGCCTACCTGTTGTTTATATATATGTCATGCAGCCTATCTGTTGTTTACATATATGTCATGCAGCCTACCTGTTATTTATATGTCATGCAGCCTACCTGTTGTTTATATATATGTCATGCAGCCTACCTGTTGTTTATATATATATGTCATGCAGCCTATCTGTTGTTTACATATATGTCATGCAGCCTACCTGTTGTTTATATGTCATGCAGCCTACCTGTTGTTTATATATATATGTCATGCAGCCTACCTGTTGTTTATGTATATGTCATGCAGCCTACCTGTTGTTTATATATATATGAAATGCAGCCTACCTGTTGTTTATATATTAGTCATGCAGCCTACCTGTTGTTTATACGTCATGCAGCCTACCTGTTGTTTATATATATATGTCATGCAGCCTACCTGTTGTTTATGTATATGTCATGTAGCCTACCTGTTGTTTATATATATATGTCATGAAGCCTGCCTGTTGTTTACATATATGTCATGCAGCCTTCCTGTTGTTTATATATATGTCATGCAGCCTACCTGTTGTTTATGTATATGTCATGCAGCCTTCCTGTTGTTTATATATATGTCATGCAGCCTACCTGTTGTTTATATATATGTCATGCAGCGAACCTGTTGTTTATGTAGATGTCATGCAGCCTACCTGTTGTTTATATATATGTCATGCAGCCTACCTGTTGTTTATATATATGTCATGCAGCCTACCTGTTGTTTATGTAGATGTCATGCAGCCTACCTGTTGTTTATATATATGTCATGCAGCCTACCTGTTGTTTATATATATGTCATGCAGCCTACCTGTTGTTTATGTAGATGCCATGCAGCCTACCTGTTATTTATATATATGTCATGCAGCCTACCTGTTGTTTATATATATGTCATGCAGCCTACCTGTTTTTTATGTAGATGTCATGCAGCCTACCTGTTGTTTATATATATATATATATATATATATATATATATATATATATATATATATATATATATATATATATATATATATATATATATATATATATATATATGTCATGCAGCTCACCTGTTGTTTATGTAGATGTCATGCAGCCTACCTGTTTTTTTTATATATATGTCATGCAGCCTACCTGTTGTTTATGTAGATGTCATGCAGCCTACCCGTTGTTTATATACATATATATATATATATATATATATATATATATATATATATATATATATATATATATATATATATATATATATATATATATATATTCATGCAGCCTACCTGTTTTTTATGTAGATGTCATGCAGCCTACCTGTTGTTTATATATTTGTCATGCAGCCTACCTGTTGTTTATATATATGTCATGCAGCCTGCCTGTTGTTTATATATATGTCATGCAGCCTACCTGTTGTTTATAAGAACATAAGAACATAAGAAAGGAGGAACACTGCAGCAGGCCCATACTAGGCAGGTCCTTTACAATTCATCCCACTAACAAACATTTGACCAACCCAATTTTCAATGCTATATATATATATATATATATATATATATATATATATATATATATATATATATATATATATATATATATATATATATATATATATATATATATATATCATGCAGCCTACCTGTTGTTTATATATATGTCATACAGCCTACCTGTTGTTTATATATATATGTCATGCAGCCTACCTGTTGTTTATATATATGTAATGCAGCCTACCTGTTTTCTACATATATGTCATGCAGCCTACCTGTTGTTCACATATATGTCATGCAGCCTACCTGTTGTTTATACAAATGTCATGAACCCTACCTGTTGTTTGTATAGATGTCATGCAGCCTACCTGTTGTTTATATATATGTCATGCAGCCTACCTGTTGTTTATGTATATGTCATGCAGCCTACCTGTTGTTTATATATGTCATGCAGCCTACCTGTTGTTTATATAGATGTCATGCAGCCTACCTGTTGTTTATATATATATATATGTCATGCAGCCTACCTGTTGTTTATATATATGTCATGCAGCCTACCTGTTGTTTATATATATGTCATGCAACCTTCCTGTTGTTTATATATATGTCATGCAGCCTACCTGTTGTTCATATAGATGTCATGCAGCCTACCTGTTCTTTATATATATGTCATGCAGCCTACCTGTTGTTTATATATATGTCATGCAGCCTACCTGTTGTTTCTATATATGTCATGCAGCCTACCTGTTGTTCATATATATGTCATGCAGCCTACCTGTTGTTTACATATATGTCATGCAGCCTACCTGTTGTTTATATATATATGTCATGCAGCCTACCTGTTGTTTATATAGATGTCATGCAGCCTACCTGTTGTTTATATATATGTCATGCTGCCTACCTGTTGTTCACATATATATCATGCAGCCTACCTGTTGTTCATATATATGTCATGCAGCCTACCTGTTGTTTATATATATGCCATGCAGCCTACCTGTTGTTCATACACATGTCATGCAGCCTACCTGTTGTTCATCTATATGTCAGGCAGCCTACCTGTTGTTTATATATATGTTATGCAGCCTACCGGTTGTTCATATATATGTCATGCAGAATGCCTGTTGTTTATGTATATGTCATGCAGCCTACCTGTTGTTTATATGTATATGTCATGCAGCCTACCTGTTGTTCATATATATATATACATATATATCATGCAGCCTACCTGTTGTTCATATATATGTCATGCTGCCTACCTGTTGTTTATATAGATGTCATGCAGCCTACCTGTTGTTCATATATATGTCATGCAGCCTACCTGTTGTTCAAATATATGTCATGCAGCCTACCTGTTGTTTATATATATGTCATGCAGCCTACCTGTTGTTTATATAGATGTCATGCAGCCTACCTGTTGTTCATATATATGTCATGCAGCCTACCTCTTGTTCATATATGTCATGCAGCCTACCTGTTGTTTGTATATATGTCATGCAGCCTACCTCTTGTTTATATATATGTCATGCAGCCTACCTGTTGTTTATATAGATGTGTCATGCAGCCTACCTTTTGTTTATGTAGATGTCATGCAGCCTGCCTGTTGTTCATGTAGATGTGTCATGTAGCCTACCTGTTGTTCGTGTAGATGTCATGCAGCCTTCCTGTTGTTCATGTAGATGTGTCATGCAGCCTACCTGTTGTTCATATAGATAGCATGCACCCTACCTGTTGTTTATATATATGTCATGCAGCCTACCTGTTGTTTATATAGATGTGTCATGCAGCCTACCTGTTGTTTATGTAGATGTCATGCAGCCTACCTGTTGTTTATACAGATGTGTCATGCAGCCTTCCTGTTGTTTATGTAGATGTCATGAAGCCTACCTGTTGTTCATGTAGATGTGTCATGCAGCCTACCTGTTGTTCATATAGACGTCATGCAGCTTACCTGTTGTTTTATATGTCATGCAGCCTACATGTTATTTATATAGATGTGTCATGCGGCCTACCTGTTGTTTATGTAGATGTCATGCAGCCTACCTGTTGTTCATGTAGATGTGTCATGCAGCCTACCTGTTGTTAATGGAGATGTGTCATGCAGCCTACCTGTTGTTCATATAGATGTGTCATGCAGCCTACCTGTTGTTAATGTAGATGTGTCATGCAGCCTACCTGTTGTTCATATAGATGTGTCATGCAGCCTACCTGTTGTTCATATAGATGTGTCATGCAGCCTACCTGTTGTTCATGTAGATGTCATGCAGCCTTCCTGTTCTTCATGTATATGTGTCATGCAGCCTACCTGTTGTTCATGTAGATGTGTCATGCAGCCTACCTGTTGTTCATATAGATGTCATGCAGCCTACCTGATGTTTATATAGATGTGTCATACAGCCTACCTGTTGTTTATGTAGATGTCATGCAGCCTAGCTTTGTTTATATAGATGTGTCATGCAGCCTACCTGTTGTTTATGTAGATTTCATGCAGCCTCCCTGTTGTTCATGTAGATGTGTCATGCAGCCTACCTGTTGCTCATGTAGATGTGTCATGCAGCCTAGCTGTTGTTCATGTATATGTCATGCAGCCTACCTGTTGTTCAGATAAGTGTCATGCAGCCTACCTGTTGTTCATATAGATGTTATGCAGCCTACCTGTTGTTCATGTAGATGTGTCATGCAGCCTACCTGTTGTTCATGTATATGTCATGCAGCCTACCTGTTATTTATATAGATGTGTCATGCAGCCTACCTGTTGTTCATATATATGTCATGCAGCCTACCTGTTGTTTATGTAGATGTCATGCAGCCTACCTGTTGTTTATGTAGATGTCATGCAGCCTACCTGTTATTTATATAGATGTGTCATGCAGCCGACCTGTTATTCATGTAGATGTGTCATGCAGCCTACCTGTTGTTCATATATATGTCATGCAGCCTACCTGTTGTTCATATAAATGTCATGCAGCCTACCTGTTATTTATATAGATGTGTCATGCAGCCGACCTGTTATTCATGTAGATGTGTCATGCAGCCTACCTGTTGTTCATATATATGTCATGCAGCCTACCTGTTGTTTATGTAGATGTCATGCAGCCTACCTGTTGTTCATGTAGATGTGTCATGCAGCCTACCTGTTGTTCATGTAGATGTGTCATGCAGCCTACCTGTTGTTCATGTAGATGTGTCATGCAGCCTACCTGTTGTTCATGTAGATGTGTCATGCAGCCTACCTGTTGTTCATGTAGATGTGTCATGCAGCCTACCTGTTGTTCATGTAGATGTGTCACGCAGCCTACCTGTTGTTCATATAAATGTCATGCAGCCTACCTGTTGTTTATATATATGTCATGCAGCCTACCTGTTGTTCAGATAAGTGTCATGCAGCCTACCTGTTGTTCATATAGATGTCATGCAACCTAACTGTTGTTCATATATATGTCATGCAGCCTACCTGTTGTTCATATAGATGTCATGCAGCCTACCTGTTGTTCATATATATGTCATGCAGACTACATGTTGTTCATATAGATGTGTCATGCGGCCTACCTGTTGTTCATATATATGTCATGCATCCTACCTGTTGTTCATATATATGTCATGCATCCTACCTGTTGTTCATATATATGTCATGCAGCCTACCTGTTGTTCACATATATGTCATGCAGCCTACCTGTTGTTTATATATATGTCATGCAGCCTACCTGTTGTTCATGTAGATGTGTCATGCGGCCTACCTGTTGTTCATATATGTGTCATGCAGCCTACCTGTTGTTCATGTAGATGTCATGCAGCCTACCTGTTGTTCATATGTATGTCATGCAGCCTACCTGTTGTTTATATATATGTCATGAAGCCTACCTGTTGTTCATATAGATGGCATGCAGCCTATCTGTTGTTCATATAGATGTCATGCAGCCTACCTGTTGTTCACATAGATGTCATGCAGCCTACCTGTTGTTCATATAGATGTCATGCAGCCCACCTGTTGTTCATATATATGTCATGAAGCCTACCTGTTGTTCATATAGATATCATGCAGCATACCTGTTGTTCATATAGATATAATGCAGCCTACCTGTTGTTCACATAGATGTCATATAGCCTACCTGTTGTTCATATAGATGTCATGCAGCCTACCTGTTGTTCACATAGATGTCATATAGCCTACCTGTTGTTCATATAGATGTCATGCAGCCCACCTGTTGTTCATATATATGTCATGAAGCCTACCTGTTGTTCATATAGATATCATGCAGCATACCTGTTGTTCATATAGATATAATGCAGCCTACCTGTTGTTCACATAGATGTCATGCAGCCTACCTGTTGTTCATATATATATATATATATCATGCAGCCTACCTGTTTTCATATAGATGTCATGCAGGCTACCTGTTGTTCACATAGATGTCATGCAGCCTACCTGTTGTTCATATAGATGTCATGCAGCCTACCTGTTGTTCATATAGATGTCATGCAGCCTACCTGTTGTTTATATAGATGTCATGCAGCCTACCTGTTGTTTATATAGATGTCATGCAGCCTACCTGTTGTTTATATAGATGTAATGCAGCCTACCTGTTGTTCATATATATGTCATGCAGCCTACCTGTTGTTTATATAGATGTCATGCAGCCTACCTGTTGTTCATATAGATGTCATGCAGCCTACCTGTTGTTCATATAGATGTCATGCAGCCTACCTGTTGTTCATATATATGTCATGCAGCCTACCTGTTGTTCATATAGATGTCATGCAGCCTACCTGTTGTTCATATAGATGTCATGCAGCCTACCTGTTGTTCATGTAGATGTCATGCAGCCTACCTGTTGTTCACAGAACCATTCATTTACAATCCTGTCAGACACTGCAACTTCTTGGGATCTTAATACTTGGGAATTCTTCGCTTGCCTAACCCTTGGCCACGACCTACTTCCACATTGGGCAAATGTGACACCACCTTTGACTGCTGCACCTCTCCTACCTACGGTTTATAAGCTCCTTCTCCGCTCATATGCCGTATTCTACTCATTGATAGACTGACCACATCGACTCAACGTTGAGGGACTGATTACCTCATTCTCCACCTATTCTTCAAGCTTCTCATGTGTATGGACTGATGAAGCCACTGTGTGGCGAAACGTTTCCTTAATAAAGATACCCAAGAGTTGCACATGTGTCTAATTTATCAAGGTGTAACAGGTGTTTGACCACTAGTTACAGTAGGTCTCTGTGACAGAGTTTTGCGGCAGATAGCCTGTACTCCTGTCCACCTTAACTGTTGATTACTAAAAGTATCCAAAACATTTTTAATTTCATCCTCAGATGGATCTGATTCAAGAAAATTCTTTTCATAATGTGTATAGTCTGAATTAATTATTTCCAGACATTGTGTAAGTAATTCAAATTTGACCTCAAGATCATCAAAATCTATGTTTGTATCTTTAGTTAATCCTATACAGACTGAAATTAGATTTTCTATTTGTGTAATCTTAGTCTGTAAAGACTGAAACTGAGTTTTCAAACAAGCCATTTTAATGGTATACTGAAAATTCTAGCACCACGCTTAGTGTTTAAAAAACACTGTACTGCTATAAACAGCTGAGTTTTTGTTGTGCTTAAGTCAGCAATAATCGAGTCAGACACTACTGACCCACTAAGCTTAACCTCAGGGTCAATGACCATGAAGGGTACACAGTACATGTGGCTGGTGTTTATGGCTTGAGTTTGCTGTGTCAGTCTGACCACGATGATTAATCGTAAATAACGATGTTATACACTTCATTCACTATACACTATAAATGTGACTGTATAACTGTAAATCACACATGAATATATCTTACACATATATAAATGTCACTGTTAATATGTATTTGAAAGCTTACACTTTATATATAAGTTCCTTTAATATAACAGTTATATCTATAAGAAACAAACTTTAACGCAATCTTGTCTCTTAATTTCTGTCTATAAACATTACAAACACTATGTGTACATACACTCAGACAAACTGAACATCAGTTGGGTTGTTGTTGTCTTAGTCAGCGCTTCTTCGAGTTTGGAGCAGTGGATGCCGGGTGCCATCCCCCGTTTTCTTGTTGGGTGAGTCACCCAGCTCCCGTTTTCTTTGGGTGAACGCTGGGTGAGCACTCGTTTTCTTTTGGCTGCCTATTCTCTGTGATTGAGTCTGGAGGGACTCATTTATATTGATTTATATTGTAAAACACTAGTTTTAAAGCTTTTTCGAAGGACCTTGGCTCGTAGGTTATTTGTACACTGTAGTACAACATATTTGGACCACAGTGTGGCCTTTATCCGGTTCAAGCACGACCAAAATGTTGAGACATGGCATTACCAGCTAAGTTTAAATACAGGGAAACTTAACTTAGAAAGACAGCTCATCGCCTGCACAGCCGCCCCTGCAGATGAGGTCTTGAGATGCTGTCGAAGGCACTCCTCAACAGGCTGAAATGAGTTATAATTTGTAAACAATAAATTACCCCTAGGGGGTGTTATGTCAGCATATTTCATTTACTGATGGCTGACAAACTTACTTGTGTGGACTCAAAAGTCTGCACCTAACTGCCGACTATAGGTTGATTACAAACTCCTTGCGACTCAAGAACTACGCAGTCCCCCGTACTACAAGAAATTTGTAACCTACCTTGCTCTTGTAGCGTGAGCTATGGTGTTCTTCACACCTTCGACAGATATCGGTGACTTGATAGAAGCTGAAGTGTCCTTAGATGCCCACGTCTTCCATAGTCTAGGAATACGCACACTGGTACACTATGTTCCACAAGATTTGTCTTTATTGTTCACAATCTTATCACTAAAGAAGCTGATCACACTTCTCTTAAGTGTTTATTGTGTTTTGTGAGACACTTTGTTCACACTAACGTACAGATCGTCCTTTGTTGGTTATCCTGGCGTCAGTGTCACTCTCAGTAGAGTCAAAAGTAATCTGAAGATGCCACAACGCCCCATGCCGTTACTGCCCCCAGCACAAAGGAAAAGCTGACCTAGTACTTTTGCTTCCTTGCCACTTCCTCGATGAAGCAAAGCAGAATGTTTGATTCTTGCTGCCTTAAGCATAGACAACAATGTCCACTATTTTTCCCATGGTAATAAAGTGGGAGCAGGATTTTCCTTAATTGTCCTGCTAAGGTAAGAGATGTACTGTCTCTTATTAAACTACACTTTGCAACACTGCAAGGAGCATCGGTCGAAGTGACCATGTCCCATACTCATACTGCATCTGCTATCAATTACTTGCTGTAGCAGTAAAGAAGATGCTTGCCCCTTCTGAGAGGGCTGGGCCCCTCAGGGCTGAAAGGGGCTGAAAGGGGCTGAAGGGGGCTGATACCCCCCTCCTGGAGAAAATTTCTCCACATTACCTGTACTCAAGGTCAAATCGGAACTAGTGTTTCTCTGATATTGCAGTGTTTTTCTTTGTTTTTCATTTTTGTGTGTGTGTGTGGGGGGGGGGGTGTTGAGAAATCGTATTACCAGCTATGCTTATACATTTTGTATAGGAAAAACTTAACTTAGAAAGACAGCTCATTGCCTGCACAGCCGCCCCTGCAGACGAGGTCTTGAGAAGCTGTCGAAGTCATTCCTCAACGGGCTGAAATGAGTTATAATTTGAAAGATTATAAATTACCCCTAGGGGGTGTTATGTCAGCATATTTCATTCACTGATTGCTGACAAATTACATACTTGTTTGGACTCAAAAGTCCGCACCTAACTGCCGACTATAGGTTGATTACAAACTCCTTGTGACTCAAGAACTGCGCAGTCCCCCGTACTACAAGAAATTCATAACCTACCTTGCTCTTGTAGCATGAGCTATGGTGTTCTTCACACCTTCGACAGGTATCAGTGACTTGATAGAAGCTGAAGTGTCCTTGGATGTCCATGTCTTCCATAGTCTAGGAATATGCACACTGGTACACTATGTTCCACAAGATTTGTCTTTATTGTTCACAATCTTATCACTAAAGAAGCTGATCACACTTCTCTGTAAGTGTTTATTGTGTTTTGTGAGACACTTTGTTCACACTAACGCACAGATCGCTCTTTGTTGGTTATCCTAGCGTCAGTGTCACTCTCAGTAGAGTCAAAAGTAATCTGAAGACGCCACAGCACCCCACGCCGTTATTCCCCTAGCACAAAGGAAAAGCTGACCTAGTACTTTTACTTCCTTGCCGCTTCCTCCATGAAGCAAAGCAGAATGTTTGATTCTTGCTGTCTTAAGCATAGACAACAATATACACTATCTTTACCATGATAATAAAGTGGGAGCAGGATTTTCCTTAATTGTCCTGCTAAGGTAAGAGATGGACTGTCTCTTATTAAACTACACTTGGCAACACTGGACCACACGGAGCGGCGGTCGCTTGACCCCAGGTCATATACTGGTACTGCATCTGGGATCAATTACTCGCTGTAGCAGTAAACAAGATATTTGCCCCTTCTGAGAGGGCTGGGCCCCTCAGGGCTGAAAGGGGCTGAAGGGGCTGAAGGGGGCTGATACCCCCTCCTGGAGAAAATTTCTCCACAGAGGGGGGCATTGTTGAAAACGAATAAATGTAGGATCTGTTGCTGTACTCAAAGTGATATTTGAGCTTATGTTTCCTCAATATTACAACGATTATTTATTTTATCATTAATTATGTTGAGAAGTATTCCCCTGCTCGGTTTATGGCCCTTAAACGTTCTCATTACTAAACATTAGTCACTGGTCATGCAGTAGTGACATAACCCCCACCTCCCCTCTCCCTTGAATTTCATAGGGGTGACACCAAAGATTCCGCCCCGGGTGACACCAACCCTAGCGACGCCTCTACTACTGCTGCCACTACTGCTATTGCTGCTGCTGTCGGCACCACTACTACTATTACAGTGGTGTTGCCTGAGTGGATGGCGGTGAAGAGATCTTTGGGATTCACTATCCTAACCTCATCTATCCACAGGTAAGTATAGATACTCTAGTTTCACGATTGTTAGCGGTTACCCCTATATAGTGCGTATGATTTTCCACTGCGTATACTGCGAGCGGCCCATGTCCTTTCGCATGCTATTACATTACTTTTTAACAAGTTACTAGAAACTAGCACTTTCCCGACACTACTCAAGACAGCAAGGGTTACACCAATACATAAAGGTGGTGGCCCTACAGACGTAAACAACTATAGACCAATATCAAACTTACCATTGCTATCCAAAATCTTCGAGAAACTCGTGCACAGGAGACTATATTCATTTATAACATCACAAAACATACTCAATCCCTGCCAATTTGGATTCAGGAAAAATAAAAGCACTAATGATGCAATTATAAAAATGCTAGACCTGCTTTACACAGCATTGGAAAATAAGGAATATCCGCTAGGAATTTTTATTGACCTAAGAAAAGCGTTTGACACAGTAGACCACGGCATCCTACTCCACAAACTTGACCACTATGGTATAAGAGGCCATGCGCTTGCATATTTTAAATCCTACCTTTCTAATAGGTATCAGTATGTCACCATTAAAGACACAGCCTCATCAATACGGCCACTTGATACTGGAGTTCCGCAGGGAAGTGTCCTTGGACCCCTGCTCTTCCTCATTTACATCAATGATCTTCCAAACATATCCCAACACCTGAAACCCATTCTCTTTGCTGACGACATGACTTATGTCATCTCCCACCCTAATCTTCCCACCCTCAACGCCATTGTTAACGAGGAGCTGCTCAAAATATCGACTTGGATGACAGCCAATAAACTTACACTTAACACTGGCAAAACCTACTATATTATGTTTGGTAGCAGAGCAGGTGTTGCGCAAATTAACATTAAGATCGACAGCACTCTAATTGCCAGACATAATGAGGGCAAATTCCTTGGCCTATACCTCGACAACAACCTAAATTTCAGCACCCATATCCAACACATAACAAAAAAAGTATCCAAAACGGTGGGGATCCTCTCCAAGATACGATACTACGTACTGCAAACTGCCCTTCTCACACTATACCATTCACTTACATATCCATACCTCACCTATGCTATCTGTGCTTGGGGTTCAACCGCAGCAACACACCTAAAACCAATAATAACCCAACAAAAAGCCACAGTAAGAATAATCACTAAATTCCATCACTGGCAACACCCCCCCCCCCCCCACTCTTCATAGATCTAAACTTACTCCCTGTTCAGAACATTCATACTTACTACTGTGCAATCTATATCTACAGGACCTTAAATTCCAATATTAACCTTGACCTAAAACGCTTTCTTGATAGTTGTGACAGGATCCACAGGCATAACACCAGACACAAACATCTCTATGACATTTCCCGTGTTCGACTAAACCTTTACAAAAACTCAATGTATTTCAAAGGACCTAAAATCTGGAACACCCTACCTGAAAACTCTAGAACTGCAGACACATTCATCACTTTCAAAACTACAGTTAGAAAACATCTTATCTCCCTGATCCACCCCGACAACTAACTACATGATAACCACCTGGTGGTTCACAATTACACTCACTCACCCACTGACTATAAACCCAGAAATACTAATCTTAATCTTAAAATAATAAATCCTAACTAGTCATAAGTTTGCCTATGATACTCCAATATAGACACCTTGTATTGTGCCAAAACAAAAGCATTCATATTGCTAAACTCACAAATTATGATGTAGTCACTTAGCCTTAATACCATAATCTGTAAGGATTTAATGTTAAGAATTAATCTAAGTCTGCTCGAAATGCCTAGCCATGCTAGGTGTCCTAGTGGCCCCCTTTGTAATTAGTATTTTATAACACGTAAACCACACAATACCCAAAATCTGTAAACCCCACATTGTAACCCTTATGGAGAATAAACTTGAATTGAATTGAATCTCCATTCTCTCTCTCTCTCTCTCTCTCTCTCTCTCTCTCTCTCTCTCTCTCTCTCTCTCTCTCTCTCTCTCTCTCTCTCTCTCTCTCTCTCTCTCTCTCTCTCTCTCTCTCTCTCTCTCTCTCTCTCCCTCTCCTCTCCTCTCTCTCTCTCTCTCTCTCTCTCTCTCTCTCTCTCTCTCTCTCTCTCTCTCTCTCTCAGAGGGGGATAAGTGATAATTCAGTGTAAACGAAAATCACAAGTACGATCAAATCAACATTTTCTGGAAATCATTGCGGTTTCTATTGCCATAATGATGGTCGTTACCAGGCAGGTGATTCCCCTTGTGTCTCCCGTGACGTATGTCATTACCACTTAAACAGCAGTCTGGTGATTTATCTACAACGCGGGTGAAGAACAGTTGTTGGGATGAGTGTCAGTCTAGTCTGGGCGACTGTGAGCACCAGGTGGGGTGTATGAGAGCACCAGGTGGGTAGTATGAGAGCACCAGGTTGGTAGTATGAGAGCACCAGGTGGGGTGTATGAGAGCACCAGACGATAACAAATGAATAAATCTGTGTATAACCAAATACAGACATGTATAAAATGTTAATACAAACGTCTGTATTCGCCTATTACTCTGGTTCTTTGGTTTAGCTGTTTATTTTAGCTTCATATTCCAGCTACGTTAGTAGCATATTCTATCAGTGTATGTGCACCTGAGAGTGTGTACGTATGCATGAGTCGTATGTGTGTATCAGAGAGCTGGGACATACGCTCTCTTACATGTTCCTATGTCTGTGTATATGCATCTAAGATAGTGTGTATGTACGCATGTGTAGTGTGTATGTACGCATGTGTAGTATGCATGCATGTGTAGTATGTACGCATGTGTAGTATCTACGCATGTGTAGTATGTACGCATGTGTAGTATGTACGCATGTGTAGTATGTACGCATGTGTAGTGTGTATGTATGCATGTGTAGTATGTACGCATGTGTAGTGTGTATGTACGCATGTGTAGTATGTACGCATGTGTAGTGTTTATGTATGCATGTGTAGTATGTACGCATGTGTAGTATGTACGCATGTGTAGTATGTACGCATGTGTAGTGTGTATGTACGCATGTGTAGTATGTACGCATGTGTAGTGTGTATGTACGCATGTGTAGTATGTACGCATGTGTAGTGTTTATGTACGCATGTGTAGTATGTACGCATGTGTAGTATGTACGCATGTGTAGTATGTACGCATGTGTAGCGTGTATGTACGCATGTGTAGTATGTATGCATGTGTAGTATGTACGCATGTGTAGTGTATATGTACGCATGTGTAGTGTGTATGTACGCATGTGTAGTATGTACGCATGTGTAGTATGTATGCATGTGTAGTGTATATGTACGCATGTGTAGTATGTACGCATGTGTAGTATGTACGCATGTGTAGCGTGTATGTACGCATGTGTAGTATGTATGCATGTGTAGTATGTACGCATGTGTAGTGTATATGTACGCATGTGTAGTGTGTATGTACGCATGTGTAGTATGTACGCATGTGTAGTGTATATGTACGCATGTGTAGTGTGTATGTACGCATGTGTAGTGTGTATGTACGCATGTGTAGTATGTATGCATGTGTAGTATGTACGCATGTGTAGTATGTACGCATGTGTAGTGTATATGTGCGCATGTGCAGTATGTAAGCATGTGTAGTATGTACGCATGTGTAGTGTGTATGTACGCATGTGTAGTGTGTACGCATGTGTAGTGTGTATGTATGCATGTGTAGTATGTACGCATGTGTAGTATGTACGCATGTGTAGTATGTACGCATGTGTAGTGTGTATGTACGCATGTGTAGTATGTACGCATGTGTAGTGTGTATGTACGCATGTGTAGTATGTACGCATGTGTAGTGTTTATGTACGCATGTGTAGTATGTACGCATGTGTAGTATGTACGCATGTGTAGTATGTACGCATGTGTAGCGTGTATGTACGCATGTGTAGTATGTATGCATGTGTAGTATGTACGCATGTGTAGTGTATATGTACGCATGTGTAGTGTGTATGTACGCATGTGTAGTATGTACGCATGTGTAGTATGTATGCATGTGTAGTGTATATGTACGCATGTGTAGTATGTACGCATGTGTAGTATGTACGCATGTGTAGCGTGTATGTACGCATGTGTAGTATGTATGCATGTGTAGTATGTACGCATGTGTAGTGTATATGTACGCATGTGTAGTGTGTATGTACGCATGTGTAGTATGTACGCATGTGTAGTGTATATGTACGCATGTGTAGTGTGTATGTACGCATGTGTAGTGTGTATGTACGCATGTGTAGTATGTATGCATGTGTAGTATGTACGCATGTGTAGTATGTACGCATGTGTAGTGTATATGTGCGCATGTGCAGTATGTAAGCATGTGTAGTATGTACGCATGTGTAGTGTGTATGTACGCATGTGTAGTGTGTACGCATGCGTAGTGTGTATGTATGCATGTGTAGTGTGTACGCATGTGTAGTGTGTATGTATGCATGTGTAGTGTGTACGCATGTGTAGTGTGTATGTACGCATGTGTAGTGTGTATGCATGTGTAGTGTGTATGTACGCATGTGTAGTGTGTACGCATGTGTAGTGTGTATGTATGCATGTGTAGTGTGTATGCATGTGTAGTGTGTATGTACGCATGTGTAGTGTGTACGCATGTGTAGTGTGTATGTACGCATGTGTAGTGTGTACGCATGTGTAGTGTGTATGTACGCATGTGTAGTGTGTACGCATGTGTAGTGTGTATGTACGCATGTGTAGTGTGTACGCATGTGTAGTGTGTATGTACGCATGTGTAGTGTGTACGCATGTGTAGTGTGTATGTACGCATGTGTAGTGTGTACGCATGTGTAGTGTGTATGTACGCATGTGTAGTGTGTATGCATCAGTATGGGAGCACATGGACTTTTGTGTCCTTATACTATTTATCTGTATGTACATACACACACTGGTATAATTATGTTAACGAATAAACATGTTTTTCAAAGGGGATAATACTAATTAAAAAACAATGTTTATTTCTAATTAAGACAACAGTTCGTATAAATATGCACAATGTGAGGCTCAAACTGTGTCTTCGTTGTGATCCCCGCGGCAATATTATTGATCTGCAAAGCTGACATGAGGAAGATAGACGAGTTACATGACTCATGAAATGGAAATAACACAAATGTAAACAAATTACGAAACGGGTTTAGGCTTGAACGCATGGCAAGTGAATCGTAAAATTCACAGGTCAGTGCGTCTGACAATGATCACTGCTCTGGTAGTGATCTGTGATGGTCGGGGAGCTAGTAGTGATTGTAATAGTAGGGAAGCTGGTAGTGATCTGGTGTGATGGTTGGGGAGGTGGAAGTGTCATGTGGGTTTCGATAACGTGGATGGGGTAAAAATACTCACGTAGGCTGGTTTGTACGTATAATATAAAACGGGAAGTATGGGAAGCACCAACAACCGACCTGTCTCTCTCTACTCCCTGTCTTAGACTGACCCACAAGTGCCTGCAGGGTGAGGGGTGTTTGAAATCCTGCTACGGTCAGCAGCAATATGAATAACAGTCAGTGATTCACACAGACGGTTGGTAGTGAATCATCTACTGGTACACTGGTTACTGGTAACTGGTTACTAGGAACTGGTACTACTACTGAGAGCTCGGCGACACTAACGTATGTCGTCCCGACATACAGCAGGTGTACGGCTTGGGCTGATTCTATACAATGTCAAAGTACACAACAATTGAACATTATAACATACATAAGTAGAATATTGGAATGGAAGCTTATGTAATTGAAACTGTAATAAAACTGTAACACATTACAAGGTATGATATAGCACAACTCATCGAATGAAACTCAACATTGGGATTACACAATAGAAGTGATAAAAAAAAATTTGATCAATCGATCTGTATTCATGTGATCTACGGATTCTAAGGAAGGAATATATACAAAGAAAGAAGTGTTTAACAGAAAGACAGATTCGGTGCACTCAAATCTAGACTGTTAACTCTCAGAATTCGGAGAGAACGTGAACACAAAAAAAAATTCTTGAATACTGATAAGTTGATACTGTAATTATTCATCTATACAGGTTATTTACATTTAACCCCAACTCTGCTAGGGTGAGATTGACATATGCAGAATGGGTGTCATCTCTGGGAGGATCAAACTCTGTTGCACTGGCTAACTCATGCCGTATTTGAGGCAAATCTGAATTGGTAGTAACAAATGATACTTGAGGATTTCTCAATACCTGTCGTGTACGTAGGGAATAACGACATACAGGTTGATCGTCTGACTGAGTATCAGAGGTAGAGAGTACAGGATCAGGAGGATTGTCAGAGTCTGTCACATTAGTCTGGGTTGGAACATCATTATCATCACATACTAACTTCATATGATCTAAATGCGATTCTTTATACTGACCAGTACTAATTTCTCTAACCTTATACTTATTACCAGTGATATGTTCAACTACTCGATAAGGACCAACAAACTTTTGATCAAGCTTAGGCATTGCAGACGTTTTGTTAAAGTTAGTCAGCATAACTCTAGAACCTACTTTGATTTTGGATGGCTTTGCTCGAGTGTTTGCGACTCTTGTAAATTCTGCTGTTGATTTATGAAGTGTTTCACGGATTCTTCTAAAAAATACTTTGAGCTAACCTGGTACGAGTTGCTATGAAATCATCAGGGTTGTAATTTGGTTTCGGATTAGAATATAGCAACTCATAAGGCAAACGTTTATCTACACCAAACAATGCATAATGTGGAGTGTCACCTATAGAAACATTGTAAACAGAATTTATAGCACACTGCACATCAGGTATAACTTCATCCCAAGTTTCACTGTTGGGATTGATAATGGCTCTCAAGACATCAAGTACTTTCTTATTGGTTTGTTCCGCTAACCCATTGCTGGCAGGATGATGAGGAACAATGGTGGATTTAGAGATCTTGTACAAGGTACACAAATTTTCAAGAATCTCATTACAGAATTCACCTCCATTATCTGTTACTAGGGACTTAGGGGTGGTATGCCTGCAGATAATGCGTTCTTTAAACGCTTTAGCTACTGTCTCTGCAGTCTTATCTGCAATAGGAACTAACTCACAATATCTGGTGAAATGGTCTACCATAACACACAGATGTTTGTTGCCCTGGAGGGAACATTGGAAATTAGTTAACAAATCTAGTGCAACTCTTTCCCACGGTTCGCTAGTAGTTGGATACACTTGGATTGGATTAGGGCCATTAGCATTACCTTTATGTTGCATGCAGACACTACATTTCTTGACATACTCAGAAATATCAGTTGCCATATGAGGCCAAAAGTATTTCAATCTGGCTTATTTTACTGAACGATCCATACCAGGGTGTGCAACACCTGGTACATCGTGAACTAGCTGTAAGGCTACATTCACTAGTGACTGTGGAATTACTAACTGGTATACTCTTCTGCTAGGAGTACCCAACTCGGCTGTTCGATAAAGTAATTCTTGGATCATGACAAAGTCACTGATGGGTGCTGGTGGTTTCACAGTCAGAATAAGACCTTCCTGGAGCAGGAATCGAATCACACCAGACCACATGGGATCTGCTCGTTGAGCATTCTTTACATCTTCGGCAGTAAATGGAGGGTCTGCAGTTACTATACTAACATGTCGTGATAAAACATCTGCGACTACATTTGACTTGCCAGGTAAGTGTTCAAAGGTGGGATTGAACTCTTGGATAGTCAAGGTCCATCTGGCTAACCTTCCAGTAGGTTGTTTGTTCTGGAATAAAGGTATCAGTGGAGCATGGTCTGTCAGGACATGAACAGAGTACTGATAAATAATGTCTCGGAAGTGCTTTAAAGACCATACTATTGCTAAAGCTTCTTGCTCAGTTACTGTATAATTACGTTCAGCCTTTGTAAGGACTCGGCTAGCAAATGCAACTGCGTTGTACTTGCCATCAGTCTTCTGAGCTAGTACGGCACCTATGCCAATAGAACTAGCATCAATTGTTTGATAGAAGGGCTTAGAAAAATCTGGAAATTTCAAAATTGGAGCAGATGTTAGCTTTTCTTTTAGAGTTTGGAATGCTCTTTCTTGATGGAAGGTCCAAACAAAAGGAGCATCTTTCTTAAGCAACTCAGTTAGAGGAGCAGCTATGGAAGAAAAATTGGCAATGAAAGATCTATAAAAACCTGCTAAGCCCACAAAGGATCTTACAGCATCAGCAGTTTTGGGAGTTGGAAAATTTATTACTGCAGTTACTTTACTTCGGTCAGTCGTAACCCCTCTAGGAGTGACTACGTGACCAAGAAACTTGATTTCTGATCTGAAAAATTGACATTTAGACAGTTTGATCTTTAAATTGGCTTCTTCAAGCTTACCAAGTACTACATCAAGTCTTTTCAAGTGTGTATCCACGTCTTCAGACATGACAATTACGTCATCTAAGTACACCATAAGTGCATTACCTATGAGACCTCTAAAGATATTAGTCATGAGCCTTGAGAACGTGATAGGGGAGGATCGTAATCCAAACGCCATACGGAGGAAGTGATAATGACCTGTAGGAGTGGGGAATGCAGTTAGCTCTTGGCTGTCCTCGTGAAGAGGAACTTGCCAAAACCCTTGTAACAAGTCCAGGGTTGAAAAGACTTTGTTATCTCCAATGTTACGTAAAAGATCACCCAGTACAGGAAGTGGGAAGCGATCTGAAATAGTTTTCGCATTTAACTTACCCACAAGTGCCTACAGGGTGAGGGGTGTTTGAAATCCTGCTATGGTCAGCAGCAATATGAATAACAGTCAGTGATTCACACAGACGGTTGGTAGTGAGTCATCTACTGGTACACTGGTTACTGGTAACTGGTTACTAGGAACTGGTACTACTACTGAGAGTAGTGATTGTTGTGATGGTCGAAGATCTGGTAGTGATTGTCATGGTAGGGGAGCTGGTAGTGATTGTCATGGTAGGGGACCTGGTAGTGATTGTCATGGTAGGGGAGTTGGTAGTGATTGTTGTGATGGTCAGGGAACTACCTGGAGTCTACCTGGAGGGCATTCCGGGGATCAACGCCCCTGTGGCCCGGTCCACGACCATGCCTCCCGGTGCATCAGAACCTGATCAACCAGGCTGTTACTGCTGGCCGCATGTAGTCCAACGTATGAACCACAGCCCGGCTAATCTGGCACCAATTTAAAGTATCTGTCCAGCTCCCTCTTGAAGGCAGCCAGGGGCTATTGACAATTCCCCTTATGCGATGGGAGGCTGTTGAACAGTCTTGGGCTCCGGACACTTACGGGGTTTTCTCTTAGTGTACCAATGGCGCTCCTACTTTTCATTGGTGGTACTTGGTACCGCCTGCCCAGTCTTTTACTTTTGTAGGGAGTGATTTCTGTGTGCAGATTTGGGACCATTCCTTCTAGGATTTTCCAAGTGTAGATTATGATATATCTCTCCCTCCTGCGTTCCAACGAGTACAAGTCAAGTGCTTCCAAGCATTCCCAGTAGCTGAGGTGTTTGATAGAACTTATTTGTGCAGTAAAGGTTCTCTGTACACTCTCTAGATCTGCAATTTCACTTGCTCTGACCGGAGATGTTAATGTACAGCATTATTCCAGACTAGAGAGAACAAGTGATTTGAAAAGGATCATCACTGGCTCGGCCACGCTTTGTTTTGAATTTTCTCATTATCCATCCTATCATTTTCTTTGCAGTTGTGATCATGGCACTGTTATGGTCCTTGAAAGTGAGATCCTCAGACATTACCACTCTCAGGTCCCTCACATTATTTTTCTGCTCTATTGTATGATCAGAGTTTGTAGTATGCCCAGTTCTTGTTATTATCTCCTCCAGTTTTCCATAACGGAGTAGTTGGAATTTGTCTTCATTGAACATCATATTGTTTTCTGTTGCCCATTGGAAAACTTGGTTTGTATCTTCTTGGAGGTTAACCGTGTCCTCAATAGATGACAGTCTGGAAATAAATGGTATAAAATACCGACATAATGGAAATATAAACACATATGCAGTATAATGTGATCCTTTATTGACAACGTTTCGCCCACACAGTGGGCTTTTTCAAGTCACAAACAGATCTGTTTGTGACTTGAAAAAACCCACTGTGTGGGCGAAACGTTGTCACTAAAGGTTCACTATACTGCATATCTGTTTATATTTCCAGATGACAGTCTCATGCAGATCCTAGTATCGTCTGCAAAGGATGACACGGTGCTGTGGATTACATCTCTGTGTCTGATTTGAGGATGAGGAACAGGATGGGGGCGAGTACTGTGCCTTGAGGAACAGAGCTTTTCACTATGGCAGCTTCCGATGTAACTCTGTTGATCACTACTCTTTAAGTTCGATTGGTTAGAAAGTTTAAGATCCATCTCCCCACTTTGCTAATTATTCCTTTAGAATGTATTTTGTGTGCTATTACGCCATTATTGCATTTGTCAAAGGCTCTTGCAGAGTCTGTGTATATTAAATAACAAGAAGGCACACTGGAACAATACACAAATAACCCACACACATAGGAGAGAGGAGCTACGGCGACGTTTCGGTCCGACTTAGACCGAAATGGTCCAAGTAGGACCGAAACGTCCTCTCTCTCCTATGTGTGGGTTATTTATTTGTGTATCTGTGTATATTACATCTGCATTCTGTTTTTCTTCCAGTGCATCAAAGCTGGTAGTGATTGTGATGATCGAGGAGCTGGTAGTGATTTTGATGGTCAGGGAGCTGTTAGTGATTGTTGTGATGGTATCGGAGCTGTTAATGGTTGTTGAGGAAGGAAAGTTAGTAGTGACTGTTGTGGTGGTCAGGGAGCTGGTAGTGATTGTTGTGATGGTCAGGGAGCTGGTAGTGATTGTTGTGATGGTCAGGGAGCTGGTAGTGATTGTTGTGATGGTCAGGGAGCTGGTAGTGATTGTTGTGATGGTAGGTGTGGAAAATATCAGTATTTTCCAGAATCCGTTACACTCACCCCCCAGGTGGGAGAATGTAGGGAAGGAGGGTCACGGCGCCGATGACGTGCAGGCTGCTGCATATAGACATTTCTAAGACTTAGCTAACTCTTTAGGCCACTTACACGCCCAGTTACTACTTAATACTACATTCATTTAGGCTAAGTTAAAGATGGTCGTTAGCTTGCTGTAGTAATTATACTTCTCATACATTAATTATGCTATAGGCAACCTTAGCCCAGGGAGAAAGTCAATCCGTGCGGGAAGAGTCTGTCGCATTTACATGGGTGAGCCGCGAGGCCTACTTCTCTCACGGATTTACCCGTACCTCTCTTGATACAAACCTATTCCGTGAGAGACCACCCCTGCGAGACCGTGACACGTGACTCACTCAAAAGGTATACAGGTGTATACCTTGCATGTAAGTGCCCTAGGTGTTAGGTGTGGCCCGGTGGCCTGGTGGTTAAAGCCCAGGTTCATTCCCGGCGGGTGGAAACATAAGAACATAAGAAAGAAGGAACACTGCAGCAAGCCTACTGGCCCATGCGAGGCAGGTCCGAGTCTCCTAAAGGCTTAAGCCAATGCCTCAACCTAGTCAGGGCAGGTCACATTCACTTAAGGAAGGAACACGACAATTGACCTAGTAGCACAAGCTAATCAGGTCCAACTCACACCCACCCACACCCACTCATGTATTTATCTAACCTATTTTTAAAACTACACAACGTTTTAGCCTCAATAACTGTACTTGAGAGTTTGTTCCACTCATCCACAACTCTATTACCAAACCAGTGCTTTCCTATATCCTTCCTGAATCTGAATTTTTCCAAAACCATTGCTACGAGTCCTGTCTAGGCTAGATATTTTCAGCACGTTATTTACATCCCCTTTATTTATTCCTGTCTTCCATTTATAAACCTCAATCATATCCCCCCTAATTCTATGCCTTTCTAGAGAGTGCAGATTCAAGGACCTCAGTCTGTCCTCATATGGAAGATTTCTGATACATGGGATCAACTTTGTCATCCTCCTTTGTATGTTTTCCAGAGCATTTATATCCACTCTGTAATACGGTGACCAAAACTGTGCAGCATAATCTAAATGAGGTCTAACCAAGGATATATACCTGGAGTTTACCTGGAGAGAATTGAAGAAAGATGCCCTCCATCGAGCAACTTTATCAACATCTTAAGGAAGAATTGAGGATGGCGAAGATGGAGATTCGGCGACTGACCGAGGAAAACAAGAAGATTCATAGTAGTCCTCCTGTTTTGAGTCCTCAGGTCAAGAAAGGAAACTGGTCAGTGGCTGGACAGCAGGGAACGAAGTTGACGATCAAGAAGATGAATGGAAAGGTAGAAACGATGAAGAAGAAAGAGACTGCCGTGGAAACTGTTGTGGAAACATCTAATACATTCTCAGTGCTACCCGACGAATGTGAATCGACTACTGGGAACATCACGACGAACGACACCAAGGAAGGTAAGAATATTGTTGTTGTTGGGGATAGCCAAGTTAGGTATATGGATAGGGCATTCTGCTTGAAGGACAGGAGTAGGAGACAGAGGGTTTGCTTCCCTGGGGCTGGGATGGACATCATGGATGACATCATGAGAGGTAATGGGAGCAATCCTATTATCTGTCTCAGTGCTGGAGGCAACGATGTTGGCAGACGTAGGAGTGAAGACCTGTTTAGCAGGTATAGGTCAGCAATAGAAATAATTAGGAGTAAGGGTGGGAACCCTGTCATATGTGGTATTTTGCCAAGGACAGGAGTTGGAAATGAATGGTTGTCCAGGGCAATTGGTGTCAATTGCTGGCTGGACAAATACTATAAGGAAAATGCAGTAACATTCATTGACAACTGGGACCTCTTCTATGGCAGAAATGACATGTATGCCAGGGATGGGGTTCACTTATCTAGGTCTGGGGTGGTAGCACTGGCAACTGCAGTGGAGGGAGCAGTTAGGACTTTAAACTAGGAATAGTTAGTGGTATGGGTTTTGGCAGGAAAACAGTGAAGTCCCAGTGTAGTAATATTACAAGTTCTAGGGGAACTAGTAATAAGCAGAACGAGGTAGATATTGAAAAGCCAGGGACTTTGGGTGATAAGAACAGTAATAGGTTTAGTAGAAAAACAGAAATGAGCAGGAAGGGTAAAGAGAAAGGAGAGTCTTTCAATGTTTATTATGCTAATTACCGTAGTGCTAGGAATAAGATGGACGAGTTGAGATTAGTTGCTAGTGCAGGTAACATTGATGTATTTGCCTTAACTGAGACGTAGTTTAATTCAAAAAGTCGGGACATGCATGCGGAATGCCACATTCAGGGTTTTAAATTGTTCCAAGTAGATAGAAGTATCGGGAAAGGGGTTGGGTGGCATTGTATGTCCGAGATCGCTTGAACTGTTGCATAAAAACGGGTATTAAGTCTGAAGTAACACATACAGAGTCTGGATAGAATTTTCAGAGAGGCATGAAAAACTGATTTTAGAAGTGATATACCGTCCCCCAAACTTAGATAGGGACCAAGGGAGACTACTATGGGAGGAAATTGTTAAGGCCACAAGGCACGATAATGTAGTAATTCTAGGAGACTAACTTTAGTCATATTGATTGGAATTTTTGACTGGGAATTTAGAATCATACGACTTCTTAGAAGTAGTTCAGGATTGATTTTTGAAGCAGTTTGTGACAGAACCTACAAGGGAAAATAACCTGCTTGACTTAGTTATGGCAAACAATGAATCCCTTGTTAATAATTTAGAAATTTCAGAGGAACTGGGTGCTAGCGACCACAAATCAATTACATTTAGCATTGAATGGAAGTACGATAGTAGTAATAACTCAGTAACAGTCCCAGATTTTCGCTTAGCAGATTACGATGGGCTTAGAGAACACTTATCATCTGTTGACTGGGGTAACGAAGAGAGCTATCAATATGACAGTTTTCTGAACACTATTCATGCTGCTCAAAGAACGTTTATCCCATATAAAGAAATTAGATCAAATAGAAATGATCCAAAATGGATGAATAATAGACTCAAATATCTACTAGGGCATATGAAAGGAATTTATTGGCGTATCAAAAGAGGTGAGGGTCATCTTATGAATCAGTATATTGACATTAAGAGGGACATTAAAAAGGGGATAAGAAAAGCTAAAAGGGACTATGAAATTAAAGTTGCTAGGGATTCTAAAACTAACCCAAAACGTTTTTTCCAGGTCTATAGAACAAAAGTTAGAGATAAGAGAGGTCCCCTTAAAAATAACTATGGGCATCTTACTGACAAAGAGAATGAAATGTGCTCGATTTTAAATAATTATTTTCTCTCGGTTTTTACACAGGAAGACACTAACAATATTCCAATAATTAATTTTTATAGTGGGCTAGAAGAAGATAAACTATGTAACATCACAGTCACTAGTGAAATGGTTGTGAAGCAGATAGACAGACTGAAGCAAAATAAGTCGCCGGACCCTGATGAGGTTTTTTCAAGGGTTCTTAAGGAATGCAAAATGGAACTCTGTGAACCATTAACTAATATTTTTAATTTATCTCTTCAAACAGGTGTAATGTCTGATATGTAGAAGATGGCTAATGTAATTCCTATTTTTAAAACAGGGGACAAGTCGTTACCGTCAAATTACCGCCCAATAAGCCTGACCTCAATTGTAGGAAAATTACTAGAGTCAATTATAGCTCAGATTATAAGAAGCCATCTCGATAAGCAAAGCTTGATTAATGATACTCAGCATGGATTCACAAGAGGCCGGTCTTGTCTAACTAATTTATTAACTTTCTTCAGTAAAGCTTTTGAGGCTGTTGACCACGATAAAGAGTTTGATATTGTTTACTTAGATTTTAGTAAGGCTTTTGATAGAGTTCCGTACCAAAGACTGTTAAAGAAAGTGGCAGCTCAAGGCATTGGGGGAAAAGTGCTCTCATGGATCGAGTCATGGCTCACAGACAGGAAGCAGAGTGTCCATAAATGGGGTTAAATCCGAGTGGGGATCTGTAACAAGTGGCGTTCCACAGGGATCAGTCTTGGGCCCGTTGTTGTTTACAATATATATCAATGACCTTGATGAGGGAATTACCAGTGATATGAGCAAATTCGCCGATGACACAAAGATAGGTAGGATAATTGATTCAAACGTAGACGTTAGGGAACTTCAGGAGGATTTAAACAAACTATATTCTTGGTCAGAAAAGTGGCAGATGCAGTTCAATGTAGATAAATGCAAGGTTCTGAGCTCGGGAGTGTCCATAACCCTAGCACTTATAAGTTAAATGATGTTAGGTAAGACACATATGCAACGGTTAGGTATCTTTATTTCGAAACGTTTCGCCTACACAGTAGGCTTCTTCATTCGAGTACAGAAAAGTTGATAGAAGCAGAAGAGACTTGAAGACGATGTAATCAGTCCATCACCCTTAAAGTTTTGAGGTGGTCAGTCCCTCAGTCTGGAGAAGAGCATTGTTCCAAAGTCTGAAACAATATGGAGTTGAAGTGACAGGATGGAGCCTTATATAGCGCCAGGAGGTGAGACGAAGGTCACTAGTAGAAGTAAGAACGCAGATGTTGGGAGGTCAGGTCCCTCTCAAATCCAGCCGATCCATATTGTATTGTATTGTTCCATAGTCTGAAACAATGTTTCAGACTATGGAACAATACTCTTCTCCAGACTGAGGGACTGACCACCTCAAAACTTAAAGGGTGATGGACTGATTACATCGTCTTCAAGTGTCTTCTGCTTCTATCGACTTTTCTGTGCTCGACTGGGGAAGCCTGCTGTGTGGGCGAGGCGTTTCGAGGTAGAGATACCTAACTGTTGCATATGTGTCTTACCTAACAACTTGTCGGTATTTTATATCATTTTAATGTTCAGTTCGAAGCTAAGGACCTGTCACCTGCTTTGAAAATAGGTATCGCATTTGCCATTTTCCACTTATCTGGCACCACGCCAGTCTGTAGTGATATATTGAAAAGATTAGCCAGAGGTTTGCTAAGCTCCTCTTTACATTCCTTTAGAACCCTTGCATACAGTTCATCAGGGCCTGGGGATTTGTTAAGTTTTAATTTATCAATTTGCCTAAGAACCATGTCACTTGTGACCCTAATCGTGCATAGTTTATTAACATCCTGTTCTACATAATTTATTATTTCTGGAATATCGCTAGTATCTTCCTGAGTAAAAACTGAGAGGAAGTATGTGTTAAAAATTCTACACATTTCCTTATCACTGTCTGTGAGCTGACCTGAGTAACTTTTGAGTGGGCCTATCTTGTCCCTGATCTTACTTCTGTATACCTGAAAAAATCCTTTCATGTTAGTCTTCGATTCTCTTACAACTTTAACCTCATAATCTCTTTTTGCTTTTCTTATTCCCTTTTTTATTTCTCTCTTTAACTGTATATATTGATTTCTTAATTGCCCCTCTCCTCTTTTGTTTTGCATATATATGCCTCTCTTTTGGCCAATGAGATGTTTTAATCTATTGTTCATCCATTTAGGATCATTTTTGCTTGATCTGATTTCCTTATTTGGAACATAAGTTGTCTGAGCAGCTAGAACTATGCCCTAGAAAACGTCATATCGGCAATCATCACCACCTACCTGACCCATAGTCAGGTCATTCCAGTTCAGCCCACCCAAGTAATTTTTCAGTCCTATGAAATCAGCCAAGCGGAAGTCAGGGACAGAGACTTGATTGCCATTATTAGGGGAATTCCATGATATATTGAAACTGAGTGATTTGTGATCGCTTTCCCTGAGCTCATCATTACCCTCAAGATTATTAATTAGCGTTTCCCTGCTGGCAAGAACCAAGTCAAGCAGGTTATTTCCTCTAGTTGGCGGCTCTGTTACAAACTACTTTAAAAAACAATCCTGAATCGTATCATGAAAGTCACTTGATTCTAAATTTCCTGTCAAATTGCTCCAGTCAATCTGTATATAGTTGAAATCTCCCATTATCACAACATTTTCATATGTAGAGGCCTTACGAATTTCATCCCTTAGAAGTTTACCGCACTCCCTATCAAGATTTGGGGCCCTGTAAATCACACCCAAAATTAGTTTTTCACGGCCCTCGAGAAGCTGTAACCAAACAGATTCAGTGGCTGACGCTTCTAATTTTATATCTTGTCTAACACAACACTTTAAATTGTCTCTGACGTACATCGCTTCTCCACCACCCTTCCTGTTGATCCTGTCAGTGTGGAATAATTTATAGCCTTGTATGTGACATTCAGAAGGCATCTCTCTATCTTTCAGATTGAGCCAGGTCTCTGTTATAGCAATGATATCTATGTTTCCTGCACTTGCAATTAATCTTAGCTTATCTATCTTATTTCTTACACTCCTGCTATTAGTATAATAGAACTTAAGGGAGCTAGTCCCTTGCTGCCCTCTGCTGTCTCCCTTTGTTTGCTGACATGATCTATTGTCTTTATTTATAACTTCATGATGAATGTCTTTTATACATTTACTGTTTTCAACCCTAGTGTTGCAACCTGACTGTTTCCCACACACACCCATACCTCTATCTTCTATCAGTTTAAAATCCTAGGCATTTCAGCAATGGCCCTCTCGATTGAGTTTGCAAGAGCTACCTTACACCTGTTGTCCTGTTCACCTAGTAGCAAATAAATACCTGGGTGTTAGTCGACTGGTGTGGGTTGCATCCTGGGGGACAAGCTTGAGGACCCCAATGGAAATAAATTCGACAGTCCTCGATGATGCACTGACTTTCTTGGGTTATCCTGGGTGGCTAACCCTCCGGGGTTAAAAATCTCAAGAAAATCTTACCTCTTATCTCACTTATTGGGGCTTGTGTGTCCGTGGGCTAACTCCAGCAGCGACGACCTAGACAAGCCACGGCCTCTCACAACCCCGAGGACCTGGACAAGCCACGGTCTCTCACAACCCCGAGGACCTGGACAAGCCACGGTTTCTCACAACCCCGAGGACCTGGACACGCCACGGTCTCTCACAACCCCGAGGACCTGGACAAGCCACGGTCTCTCACAACCCCGAGGACCTGGACACTCCACGGTCTCTCACAACCCCGAGGACCTGAACAAGCCACGGTCTCTCACAACTCCGAGGACCTGGACAAGCCACGGTCTCTCACAACACCGAGGACCTGGACAAGCCACGGTCTCTCACAACCCCGAGGACCTGGACACGCCACGGTCTCTCACAACACCGAGGACCTGGACAAGCCACGGTCTCTCACAACCCCGAGGACCTGGACACGCAACGGTCTCTCACAACCCCGAGGACCTGGACAAGCCACGGTCTCTCACAACACCGAGGACCTGGACAAGCCACGGTCTCTCACAACCCCGAGGACCTGGACAAGCCACGGTCTCTCACAACCCCGAGGACCTAGACACGCCACGGTCTCTAACAACCCCGAGGACCTGGACAAGCCGCGGTCTCTCACAACCCCGAGGACCTGGACAAGCCACAGTCTCTCACAACCCCGAGGACCTGGACAAGCCACGGTCTCTCACAACCCCGAGGACCTGGACACGCCACGGTCTCTCACAACCCCGAGGACCTGGACAAGCCACGGTCTCTCACAACCCTGAGGACCTGGACAAACCACGGTCTCTCACAACCCCGAGGACCTGGACAAGCCACGGTCTCTCACAACCCCGAGGACCTGGACAAGCCACGGTCTCTCACAACCCCGAGGACCTGGACAAGCCACGGTCTCTCACAACCCCGAGGACCTGGACACGCCACGGTCTCTCACAACCCCGAGGACCTGGACAAGCCACGGTCTCTCACAACCCCGAGGACCTGGACAAACCACGGTCTCTCACAACCCCGAGGGCCTGGACAAGCCACGGTCTCTCACAACCCCGAGGACCTGGACAAGCCACGGTCTCTCACAGCCCCGAGGACCTGGACAAGCCACGGTCTCTCACAACCCCGAGGACCTGGACAAGCCACGGTCTCTCACAGCACACTGTCTACTGTTTGGAATAAAGGTTAGTGCACATTGATTGAAGTTACCCTGGAGTGAAGCGGCTGGCTTCATGCTGAATTCACTACTAAAGCAGGGACCACTAATCCTATCCAGTCGTGCCCACATATACACTGCTTAATTCCACACAGCTCTGAACCGGATTCAAAGTGGAGTACCTCCAATTCCCTGGATCAAGAAACCTTCCCTTGAATAACAAAGACGTTTGCTTTTTTTTTAGACCAGCCACCTCAAGGGAGGCTTCTTGATGCTGGTGAGGGGCTCTTGATCTAAGGATTTTGGTTTGTTCTCCCCTTCCTTGGATCAGGCCTGATTGCCTCCCTTCCTCCCAGGTGCTGTATGACCCTTGCGAATTTAGCACTTCCCAAAAAAATTATAATGGAATAATATATTTGACGATCTTGCACATGTAGTGCCAATCTGTGTGACCGCCGGGGACCTGATGGTGACTTGACCTGCTAGGACAGATGTCATAGGACAGACATCTGTGACGTCCTGCAGCGATCTGTGACCAGATGTTGCGGTGCTGCTGCCGGATATTGTGTGTCGCAGTAAAGGCAGGAGGGCCACGAGGAGGAGAGGTAAAGGAAATAAGGCAGAAGGAAGCTACTCACAGCCTCATCCATTATTACCTCAAGCTCACTAATACCTCCGTAGTAGTGTTGGAACACATCATCCTCATAATCAGTATATTACTGTGCCTTCAGACAGTCAGGTGTGTCTGTAACAGGAATAAAATGTCAAAAAAAAAAAATGTCCTGAATAATAAATGTCCTGAACTGTAGATCAGGACATTTATTAAAGTAAGCGTTTCGCCACGAGTGTCTTCTTCAGGTGAGGCAATGGTATGGCAATCAATGATGACAACAGGTCCCTCTGTAGCCATCCGTCTCACCTCCTTAGTTCCACTACTACTACTACTACTACCACCACCTCTACACTCACGACACTTCACCTGACTCCTGCCACTATATATACGCGTTTTCTTAGTTTTCTCTGTATTAGGACTGAAGAAGCCACTCGTGGCGAAACGTTTCCTTTAATGTCTTGAACTGTACATAAGTATCTTTTTTCCACATTTTCTTCAGGTGCTTAGGACTGGAGGTCACTCGTGGCGAAGCGTTTCCACTAATAAATGTCCTGAACAGTACGTTAGTATCTAATACATCTTGTCGGTATCTCCACTCCATATACTTCCACAGTGACGAAAGTGACAGTTTAGTGATGTCAGCTGGTGGCTTGTGTCTTGATGTCTGCTGGTGGCTTGTGTCTTGATGTCTGCTGGTGGCTTGCGTTGTGATGTCAGCTGGTGGCTTGCGTTGTGGTGTCAGCTGGTGGCTTGTGTTATTGTGTCAGCTGGTGGCTTGTGTTGTTGTGTTAGCTGGTGGCTTGTGTTGTTGTGTTAGCTGGTGGCTTGCGTTGTAGTATCAGCTGGTGGCTTGTGTTGTGGTGTCAGCTGCTGGCTTGCGTTGTGGTGTCAGCTGGTAGCTTGTCTTGTAGTGTCAGGTGGTGGCTTGTGTTGTTGTGATGGACTGAACACCTCGATTCCAGGTTGAGGGACTGATTACCTCAAACTTCTCCTCTCCTTACCCATTTCAACTTTGGATTGGACTGATGAAGCCACTGTGTGGCGAAACGTTTCTTCAATAAAGATTCCCATGTGTTGCATAAGTGTCTCAATTCTTCAACGTGTCACCTGGTGGCTTGTCTTGTGGTGTCAGCTGCTGACTTGCGTTGTGGTGTCAGGTGGTGGCTTGTCTTGTGGTGTCAGGTGGTGGCAGCTGGTGGTTTCATGTTCTTTCTTCGCACTCTTCATGTATAATAGTCTACAGTCCCGTTACAGTGTGTTGTAATAGGTTAATTTTTGTTAAACGCTAATCTAGCCTAAATGAATTAAACTGTGTAACTATATTTATAAAATAAAGTAGCAACACATTGTTGATGTATTCCATTTTGCTAAATAAAAAAATTACTATCCTTGTGATATAGATTATTTTAAGCATTATAAACACTATAATTCAGGGTATTTTAGTTTTGTGTTCTAATTTTTTAGTATTTTTTTTACTGCATACCTTTAATAATAAGAAGATAACCCTAAACAAGTGAACTGAGTTTGATGTTCGTGGAAGCGATAAATTTGTGATGGTCGTACAACACCTGGAAAATGGGACGGGGTGGGCGGCAATCAGGTTTGATCCGAGGAGGAAAAGATAGCCGATTACTTTGATAAAAAGCCCCTCACGGGCATTATGGCAGTCCTCCTCATTTGTGTTGGCGCTGATGAAAACATGTACGGAAACTCAAGCAAAGTTAGCTTAATAAGAACATAAGAAGGAACACAGCAGCGGCAGGCCTACAGTAGTGTGCAAATTAATTGGGACAGGAGTAAATTTTGTCATTATCTCACACGTCTTAGTATCCGGCTTAATGTAGTTTGGGTTCTTTTCATAAAAAATTGTTATAGACTTCTGGCAACTATCCAGCTATGGTGTTACCCTGATTCTTGTCAGTGCTACAATATTTGTTGTTCTATTAGGTTATCCCTGTGAGTGAGTGTGGTTTCGCCAAATTCTCACGATTACTGCTGGATGAATGTTACACCTAGGATTAGTAAGTAAGTTTATTCAGATATACACAAATACAGTTACATAGAATTATCATACATAGCAGCATATGTGTAGAGAACCTGGGATAACCCAAAAAAGTCAGAGTGACTTATTTCCATTGGGGTCCTTTTACCTTATTATTATAATATAAAGGTTATAATATTTTCTTATTATTCTACAATGAAGATAACATCTTATTATCATACTAAAAAGACTATCTACTACACCAAGGTCATTAAGACTATCTACAATACGAGGGTCATTACAAGGAATAAGGTAAAATTTACACGTATGTTAGCTAAAAAATAGAAAATCATTCCCCTACCTTTCTGTAGCTACATTCATCAGACACCTTTTGGCAGTCTTCTTGAACTGGTTCATGCTATGACTGGCTTTGACATGTGCGGGCAGTCTGTTCCATTCCTTTATTGCTGTACAATAAAAGGTGCTTGAAGCCTGGCCACTGACTGTGGGTACTACAAAGTTGTGCTCTCTCCCCCTAGGAAAAATACCCTGACTTTGCTAGCTGTAAATAAAGCATTGCCACATATGTGCATGTGTGTGTGAGTGTGTGTGTGTGTGTGTGTGTGTGTGGGTGGGTGGGTGTGTGTGAGGGTGTGTGTGTGTGTGTGTGTGTGTGTGTGTGTGTGTGTGTGTGTGTGTGTGTGTGTGTGTGTGTGTGTGTGTGTGTGCGTGCATGTGTGTGGGTGTGTGTGAGGGTGTGTGTGTGTGTGTGTGTGTGTGTGTGTGTGTGTGTGTGTGTGAGTGTGTGTGTGTGTGTGTGCATGCGTGTGTGTGGGTGTGTGTGAGGGTGTGTGTGCGGGTGTGTGTGAGGGTGAGGGTGTGTGTGTGTGTGTGTGTGTGTGTGTGTGTGTGTGTGTGTGTGTGTGTGTGTGTGTGTGTGTGTGTGGGTGTGGGTGTGCGCGCGTGTGTGGGTGTGTGTGTGCGTGTGTGGGTGTGTGTGTGCGTGTGTGGGTGTGTGTGTGCGTGTGTGGGTGTGCGTGTGTGGGTGTGTGTGTGTGGGTGTGTGTGAGGGTATGTGTGTGGGTGTGTGTGAGGGTATGTGTGTGGGTGTGTGTGAGGGTGTGTGTGTGTGGGTGTTGGTGTTTGTGTGTGTGGGTGTGTGTGTGTGGGTGTGCGTCCTTGTGTGTATGCATATATTTGTACGCTCGTGTGCACATGTCCGTGCGTGCGCCCTGGTGTGTGTATGTGCGTGCGCGCGCGCTAGTGTGGGTGTATGAACCACTTAATATTTGTATTTATAACTCATTACAATTGTGACCAGGTGTGGACGTATCAGTGGTTCATTACTTTGTAATTTGTTCATGACTGTAACGATGTATAGGAGTGAAGCTGATTCATTACCTTTGTAACTTGCCATGATTGTGACCAGATCTACCTGGAGTTCATTACCTTTGTACCTAGTTCAGCTATCATAACTTTGGGGTCCAGTCACTGGACCCATTATGTACCTTTGTAATCTTTTGACTACCGCCCACAGGATGGGTATGGGGTGCATAAAGATATTAAACTAAAGTGTGTGTGTGTGTGTGTGTGTGTGTGTGTGTGTGTGTGTGTGTGTGTGTGTGTGTGCGTGTGTGTGTGTGTGTGTGTGTGTGTGTGTGTGTGTGTGTGTGTGTGTGTGTGTGTGTGTGTGTGTGTGTGTGTGTGTGTGTGTGTGTGTGTGACTCAACAATCAATATTTGCACCAATAACTCACTACAGTTGTGACCGGGTGTGGAAGTGTGAATTGCTCATTACTCTATAATTTGTTCATGATTGTAGCCATGTATAAACGTAAGTAACCATTCTACAGAATTCATTACCTTTGTAACTTGTGAGCTCATTACCTTTGTACCTAGTTCAGCCATCACAACTTTGGGGGCCCAGTCCCTGGACCCATTACGTACCTCTGTAATCTGTAAATACCTTTGTAACTTGTCATGATTGTGACCAGACTTACCTGGAGTTCATTACCTTTGTAAATTGTGACTTCATTACCTTTGTAAATTGTGAGTACATTACCTTTGTAAATTGTGAGTTCATTACCTGTGTAACTTGCTCAGCTATCAAAACTTTGGAGTCCAGTCCCTGGACCAATTATGTACCTCTGTAATCTTTTGACACCGCCCACAGGATGGGTATGGGGTGCATAATAAACATATTAAACTAAACAACTCCCCCTAGTACTATGATTGCTTTGGTTCCCAACCTTGACAAAATTGACAGCAAGATATTCTGGACATTGTTTGTGAGCAATTTTATAAACATGATTTAGCTTCAGTTTTTTTACTCTGTCTTCAACATTCAGCATATCCAACTGCTGTAATTCATCCTGGCCTACATGTTCTCTTGGTCCCAGCCCCAGGATGAATCTTACGATTTTGTTCTGGGTGATTTGCAGTCTATCTTTCAGTTTTTTTGTCAAGGCAGAGTACCAAGAAGAGCATGCGTAATCCATATGGCATTGTATAAGGGCTAGACATAGGGTCCTGCGAGCTTCAGTAGGTAGACACTGTGCTTGTCTATACAGGAACTTCAGTCTGGCATTTGCTTTCTTTACTACACTGTTCCCTATCAATTCTCCTGACATGCATGGGTCAAAGGGGATTCCCAAATATTTTACTGATGAAACCAAAGTGATGGGCTCCCCATTACATTGAACATTAAAATTATTTACCCTTCTCAGTTTATGTTTCGTGCCAAAGAGAATGGCTTCAGTTTTCCCTAGATGTAATGATAGTTTGTTGTCTACTAACCATTTGCTGCAGGACTCCAGTTCCAGTGTTAAAACATTAGCAATATCTTGTGGGTCTTTACCTGACACTAACATAGCACTGTCATCTGCATACAGTAGGAGTTTGCACTTGACACTGATAGGCATATCATTGACATAACATAAGAATAATAAGGGACCCAGAATACTACCTTGGGGAACTCCACATGTTATCGGCAGGGGTTCTGATTCTGTTTTGTTGATTTTGACTATTTGTCTCCTGTTGCTAAGGTAGGACTTAAACCAGTCTACAGAACCTATACCGATAGCTTGAAGTTTATTACATAATATATTGTGGTTGACAGTATCGAAGGCCTTTTGCAAGTCTAAGGTTACCATACCTATGAGGTTCCCCTTTGACATTTCAGCTCTCAGGTAATCCATCAGATTAATAAGGGAGGTGTCGGTTGAGTAGGATCTTCTAAAGCCCGATTGATAGCTATGGAGAATGTTGTTGTCATTAAGGTACTTAACTACTTGAGAATACACCGCCCTCTCTAGAATTTTAGATATTATACTGAGTATACTAACAGGCCTATAGTTGCTTACATCAGACCTACTATTTTTCTTGAAGATAGGAGTAACTCTGGCCTCCTTGAACCCCTCCGGTACGGTATTAGTGGTGATTGATAGATTTATTATGTGAGCAATAGGGATTGACAGTTCAGAAGCACCATCTTTTAGGAACTTAGACGGGATGTTATCAGGGCCTGTGCTCTTAGTTGGGTTTAACCTGTTTAGTTCTTTTTGAATAAAGTCATGAGATACACTTATACACTTACTAGTTGACAACTGTTTGGGGTTACCCCTTTATTGGTATAGTATGTTTGAAACTTATCAGAGTCTGTGTTAAAGGTATTTGATGCAGCTGGTAGTTTACTTACTAGTGTTGATGCAACAGATGTGTAGTAGGAATTAAAGCAATTTGCCACCTTAGATGTTTCGTGGCATACCTCATTATCGATAGTGAGTACTATGTTAGACCTATCTACTGGCTTATGGCTATACCCCAACTGTTTTAGTTGTTGCCAGAGCTTTCTGGGGTTATGCTTATACTCTTCAATTTTTGAGCAGTAGTGCTTTGCCTTTGCTCCTTTTATAAGTCTCTGTACTCTGTTCCTCACCCTTTGGAATTCATTTAGTGCTGCAATATCCTGTCTGTTTGCTTTAAATCTTTTTAGCAGCTGGTCTCTGAATTTCATATTATCTAATATCTCAGTATTCATCCAGGGTTCAGTTCTTCGTTTAATCCTAACCTCTTTAACTGGTGCAATATTATCAAGGATGGTAGTGAACATTGTTTTGAATTTTTCCCAGGCATCGTTTACGTCCGTGCAACTTGTTATCTCTGTCCAGTCACAATTGTGTAGCCTATTTACCAGTGTTTCTTTACTGTAGTTTCTAGTTGGCCTCATTTTTATTGTCCTGTGTAGGCCTATCCTATCCCTAGTGATTTTCCTGGTGCAGTAAATGATGAAATGATCACTAAGACCTGTGGTAATGACGCCTGACTGACTTATGTTCTCAGAGCGGTTACAAAGTATGTGGTCAATTAGGGTGGCTGAGAACTGTGTGATCCGGGTTGGAGTATTAATTAGTTGAGTGTAACTATTTAATCCTAGAATTTGCTTATACCTTTTGCTTAGACCGTTATTTTGCTGCTGAAAACAGATATTGAAGTCGCCCAGTATTATTGTCTCGCAATTGTTTTCAACTCCGGACAAGACTCTGGAAAAGTCTTCTAAGAACTGGTCCTGGGTAGGAGGGCGGTAACTAGTTCCTACTAAGATGGGTTTGGTCTTAGGAAGCAGCACTTCAAACCATAGAATCTCCAGTTTATTGTTATTTAAATCAGGTCTTGGGTTGTAAGCTAAGTCATTTCTAATGTAGGCACATACTCCACCACCCTTTCTGTTCCTATCTAAGCGTTTTATATTGTAACCATCTATTTTGACCTCGTCGTCAGTCACCGTATCATCCAACCAAGATTCAGAGATGGTTATAACTGCCGCCCTAATTTTGTTAGCTAGAATCCTAATCTCTGCCAATTTAGGAAGAAGCGATCTTGCATTGACATGAATAAAGTGAAGGCCTGTTTTCATAAAACAATCATAATCATCAATATATGGCAATGGGTCATTTGCATTAAAATTAGGTAAATCAATGTCATCACTGCTAAAGGGTAACTGTGCCAAAGTGCATTTGTTACACACAAAATGAATTCTGGCACCGTTGCTATAATTGTGCATACATCCATCATGCACCCACCCCTTACACATTTTACATAAGGTGCCTTTTCTGTTTTTCATGCATACTTTAGTACAGTGTATGCACCTGTTTGGTAGTGTTTGAGATAATAATGGCTGTATTGTCTCACATTGACCTATGTATGCATTACATATGGAGTTAAGGTTATCATTCCTAGCTACTAGACCGTCATTATCGCCGTCATTTATCTGCCTGTTTTGCCTCTGCACAATAGTTTGAGGTCCTGGATTAATTTGGATATCACCACTTAAGAGCGCTACAATAAGAGCTGTGTGCCACTGTTTTTGTTTGGGTATGTGGTGTTGCCATACCTTGCAGCGATAGTGACATTTACTTTTCTGGTAGGATGGCAACTGTTGGGCTTTTACTGTCCAGGGCGCTGTTACTCCATTCACCTTTTCCAGCCCCCATGACTGATTTCTTTCTTCATGGAATTGAAGAAGAAATATAAATATAATTATGGCAGCCTGTACCCCCCTAATGCCTGCCATTTTCACTCTTTGCTCTTTTACTCATATACAATAATATTTATTTCTCTTTTCCAGTCCCTAGTACACTTAGTATCTGCTTTAGCAATCACCACTGAATTACTAGTAAAATTTCCTCTTCAAAACCCTCTTCACTGCTCACTTTTCCCTTAACTTCACAAAACCCTTACAATTAACCCCTTATTACACACTCCCCTTCCCATCTCACTTCACAGTCTGGCTTCCCCAATTAACTTCTAACTCCTTTCCATTCTGGTAGATCAGAAAGGTTTAATCCATGGTTTTATCCTTCCAAATCCCCCTCAATTCCATTTATCGGGGGTTGTGTGGCGTTGACTGCCTGACCTGTTCTGCTGTCTCAGCCATTTTTAAAACACTGAGGGGAGTAACGCCACCTACAACCTGACTTTCCTTGAGTTTATAGATATATTTGGCGTTTTCTGCTATGATTCTCTCACTGTACACTGCTCAGCTGAATATAGGTCAGCTACTAAAACATTAACCTTGACTGTTTAAAAATTCACTTCTTTCTCACGACTGGCACCTGGAGTTTACCTGGAGAGAGTTTCGGGGGTCAACGCCCCCGCGGCCCGGTCTGTGACCAGGCCTCCTGGTGGATCAGCGCCTGATCAACCAGGCTGTTGCTGCTGGCTGCACGCAAACCAACGTACGAGCCACAGCCCGGCTGATCAGGAACTGACTTTAGGTGCTTGTCCAGTGCCAGCTTGAAGACTGCCAGGGGTCTGTTGGTAATCCCCCTTATGTGTGCTGGGAGGCAGTTGAACAGTCTCGGGCCCCTGACACTTATTGTATGGTCTCTTAACGTGCTAGTGACACCCCTGCTTTTCATTGGGGGGATGGTGCATCGTCTGCCAAGTCTTTTGCTTTCGTAGTGAGTGATTTTCGTGTGCAAGTTCGGTACTAGTCCCTCTAGGATTTTCCAGGTGTATATAATCATGTATCTCTCCCTCCTGCGTTCCAGGGAATACAGGTTTAGAAACCTCAAGCGCTCCCAGTAATTGAGGTGTTTTATCTCCGTTATGCGCGCCGTGAAAGTTCTCTGTACATTTTCTAGGTCGGCAATTTCACCTGCCTTGAAAGGTGCTGTTAGAGTGCAGCAATATTCCAGCCTAGATAGAACAAGTGACCTGAAGAGTGTCATCATGGGCTTGGCCTCCCTAGTTTTGAAGGTTCTCATTATCCATCCTGTCATTTTTCTAGCAGATGCGATTGATACAATGTTATGGTCCTTGAAGGTGAGATCCTCCGACATAATCACTCCCAGGTCTTTGACGTTGGTGTTTCGCTCTATTTTGTGGCCAGAATTTGTTTTGTACTCTGATGAAGATTTAATTTCCTCATGTTTACCATATCTGAGTAATTGAAATTTCTCATCGTTGAACTTCATATTGTTTTCTGCAGCCCACTGAAAGATTTGGTTGATGTCCGCCTGGAGCCTTGCAGTGTCTGCAATGGAAGACACTGTCATGCAGATTCGGGTGTCATCTGCAAAGGAAGACACGGTGCTGTGGCTGACATCCTTGTCTATGTCGGATATGAGGATGAGGAACAAGATGGGAGCTAGTACTGTGCCTTGTGGAACAGAGCTTTTCACCGTAGCTGCCTCGGACTTTACTCTGTTGACGACTACTCTCTGTGTTCTGTTAGTGAGGAAATTATAGATCCATCGACCGACTTTTCCTGTTATTCCTTTAGCACGCATTTTGTGCGCTATTACGCCATGGTCACACTTGTCGAAGGCTTTTGCAAAGTCTGTATATATTACATCTGCATTCTTTTTGTCTTCTAGTGCATTTAGGACCTTGTCGTAGTGATCCAGTAGTTGAGACAGACAGGAGCGACCTGTTCTAAACCCATGTTGCCCTGGGTTGTGTAACTGATGGGTTTCTAGATGGGTGGTGATCTTGCTTCTTAGGACCCTTTCAAAGATTTTTATGATATGGGATGTTAGTGCTATTGGTCTGTAGTTCTTTGCTGTTGCTTTACTGCCCCCTTTGTGGAGTGGGGCTATGTCTGTTGTTTTTAGTAACTGAGGGACGACCCCCGTGTCCATGCTCCCTCTCCATAGGATGGAAAAGGCTCGTGATAGGGGCTTCTTGCAGTTCTTGATGAACACAGAGTTCCATGAGTCTGGCCCTGGGGCAGAGTGCATGGGCATGTCATTTATCGCCTGTTCGAAGTCATTTGGCGTCAGGATAACATCGGATAGGCTTGTGTTAATCAAATTTTGTGGCTCTCTCATAAAAAATTCATTTTGATCTTCGACTCTCAGTCTGGTTAGCGGCTTGCTAAAAACTGAGTCATATTGGGACTTGAGTAGCTCACTCATTTCCTTGTTGTCATCTGTGTAGGACCCATCTTGTTTAAGTAGGGGCCCAATACTGGACGTTGTTCTCGATTTTGATTTGGCATAGGAGAAGAAATACTTTGGGTTTCTTTCGATTTCATTTATGGCTTTTAGTTCTTCCCGCGATTCCTGACTCCTAAAGGATTCTTTTAGCTTAAGTTCGATGCTTGCTATTTCTCTGACCAGTGTCTCCCTACGCATTTCAGATATATTGACCTCTTTTAGCCGCTCTGTTATTCTTTTCCGTCGCCTGTAAAGGGAGCGCCTGTCTCTTTCTATTTTACATCTACTCCTCCTTTTTCTTAGAGGAATAAGCCTTGTGCATACATCGAGTGCCACCGAGTTAATCTGTTCTAGGCATAAGTTTGGGTCTGTGTTGCTTAGTATATCTTCCCAGCTTATATCGGTTAGGACTTGGTTTACTTGGTCCCACTTTATGTTTTTGTTATTGAAGTTGAATTTGGTGAATGCTCCCTCGTGACTAGTCTCATTTTGTCGGTCTGGGGCTCCACGCATACATGTCTGAACCTCAATTATGTTGTGATCTGAGTATATTGTTTTTGATATGGTGACATTTCTTATCAGATCATCATTGTTAGTGAAGATGAGGTCTAGTGTATTCTCCAGTCTAGTAGGCTCTATTATTTGCTGGTTTAAATTGAATTTTGTGCAGAGATTTAAAAGCTCGTGTGAGTGTGAGTTTTCATCAGAGCTGCCTCCTGGTGTTATTACTGCAACAATATTATTTGCTATATTCCTCCATTTTAGGTGCCTTAAGTTGAAATCCCCCAGGAGCAAGATGTTGGGTGCAGGAGCTGGAAGATTTTCCAGACAGTGGTCAATTTTTAACAGCTGTTCCTGGAATTGCTGGGATGTTGCATCCAGAGGCTTGTAGACTACCACAATGACTAGGTTTTGGTTCTCGACCTTTACTGCTAAAACTTCCACTACGTCATTTGAGGCATTAAGCAGTTCTGTGCAAACAAGTGACTCTGCAATGTACAGGCCAACCCCCCCCTTTTGCCTGTTCACTCTGTCACATCTGTATAGGTTGTAACCTGGGATCCATATTTCGTTGTCCAAGTGATCCTTTATGTGGGTCTCAGTGAAAGCCACGAACATTGCCTTTGCCTCTGCAAGCAGTCCACGGATGAAAGGTATTTTGTTGTTTGTTGCTGGCTTTAGACCCTGTATATTTGCAAAGAAGAATGTTATCGGACTGGTGGTATTGTTGGTACTGGGGGGGGATTTTTTTTCCGGCATTAGTATCTGTATCTGTTGGTTTGGAGTGGAGGCCATCGACTGTGGTTCCACTCCAGGAATGACTGGATTTGGTGTACGATTTCTGCCATTTCCTGCCAGTTTTTTTTCCTTCCTGGCACTAAAAAACCTCTCCCTCTTGAGTGGCTGTGGCTACCCAGGTTTTCCCATGGCCTGGATGTTTTGTATCTTTTTGTCCCCTTTAGATGGTATGCCTGGCAATTTAAGTTATAGCACAGTCTTTCCTGTACTGAAGAGGTACACATTTCAGGGTGAAAAAGCTTACAGGAAGGGAGTTTGCATTTTCCTGTTGTCATATGGGCATGACATTTTCTAGGGTGGTCATAGTTGCATGTCCCATCTGTTTTTCCAGATTTCCCATGCCAGCAGATACCAAGTGCATAGTATGTGCACAGGCTTGGTTTCCGTTTGCCTTGGGTTTCTGTGACTGTATTCCCTGTTGGTGCATGTTTCCCTGTCTTACTCCTATCCTCCCTAGCACCAACAATGGAGCTCCCACCAGTTGTTTTTGGTAATTTATCCTCACTATTGCTATTGGAGTCCTCTTGTTTGCTATTTCCTGCGGTATTTCTAGTTTGCAATATTGGTTTTATCTTATCTTTGACTACACTTGTTTCCCTACTATGGCTCCTGTCCTCTATGAGGTCATTTATATGTATTCCTTCCTGCGTATAATTCCCGACTACCTGGACAAAATCTCCAGCTTCACCATTACTGTCTCCCAGGACAGTATCTCCAGCTTCACCATTTCTGTCTCCCAGGACAGCACCTCCAGCTTCACCATTACTGTCTCCCAGGACAGCACTATCAGCCCCACATTTACTGACTACCAGGACATCACCTCCAGCCTTACAGTTTGTGACTACATGGCCAGTATCAAGGGCAGTACCATTCAGCCCAGACTTTTTATGTTCCCATCTGTTGTAGAAAGCTTCCAGGTTTTCTATGAAAGCAGCTTTGATGTTATCCTCTTTTAATACCCTTGTGATTTTAGTCCACAGATTTTCCTCATTTGGGCATACCCAAAAACACTTCTCTGTTTTAATACTGCTTGTAGCTAGTTCTGGGATATCTGCACAAGGAGCGTGACACCAATTTCCACAAAAATGACAATTTATCCATGTGGAAGCCCGTTTGTTTGACTGACCACAGACTACACACAGCTTCATAATGATTTGAATGGTTGATTTACTGCAATTCTACTAGCAACCTCTTGAATATTATATTAATAACCTTAAATGAAGCTCTAGCTATTTGTATTTCTGTTTCTAACTCTTTTTGTATATTGGACAGCTTACCGTCACGTTCCTGATTTTTAATGTTTGTGTTTATAAGGGCGCCTACAAACCCATCCGTTTACAGTCTGCTTTATTGTCCAACGAAACTGTTTGAAACCAGTCCCGGGTTCGGACCAGTCAAGGGTTCAGACCAGTCAAGGGTTCGGACCAGTCGATCTGCTCTGATCAGTGGGTCACTTATTTAAAACATACTGGTCGGTGATTTGAGCTAACACATGAAGGATCTACTGGAAATTATCTACCCGAGTAATATGTGATTTGACTGATACAAAAGTATAACTTGCGTGTTGAAGAGCCGGTGATATCTGGCAGCTCCTACAATGACGTACAGTCGACCTCTTTGTTTATCAATCGCTGTATCTGGCTTTTCTATTTTTGTTTTTTCCGTCTCCACCACAATAAATGCTATATTATCACTATAGTTGACTGGTGCAAATTTTGGAGGAAGGACGCTTTTTCTGTAGTAATAATTGCTTCTCGTTGTGTATATTGCGACCGCTGGTAACTACAGGTTATATGAAATTCACAGTAACGTCTCGTATTTCAAGAAAAAGAAACTAATGAAAGTCACTCCACTCCACTAAGTACCATTATAATACTGGTTAGTTGCTACTACAACACTGTATTCTGCTATTCACTGGTATCACTAGATTATATGCGAGTACACTAGCAGGCCAGGAAGATTATTAAAGAGCTGACCTGTGGTAAGTTTCTGGCGACTTCTGGCACCTGCCTCTATAGGCTTATCACTTCATTTACAAATTCACCTGTTTTCAAATGACACTTTAGCCTTTATCATCAATATACTAGGGAGCCACTGTAGTATACACTATACACTATGTATACTCAATGCTTTCAGGGAGACTTTCTTTCCTCTGACACAAAGTTCAATTATTATTATTTTTTTCACACGGAAAACAGGCCTATGATTCCCCTCTGGCAGTAAACTCTGCTAGGTAATGCACACTAATTCTCCTTTTTTGACTCAGTATATAATGTTTTCCACCCAAGATTGGTTCCAGGCGCTAGAGGGATGTATCGTATAGGATTGATGACACAAATTAAAGTTCTAGTACGTAAGAGCGACCGTGAAAACACCAGAAAACCGGGAGCACAACGAGGCACGCTGACAGTCACGCCATGGAGTTTTGTACTGTTGATTTGACGATGTCTCCTGTGTTTCCCTCTCGTTAGCACTGGTACAGGTGATATGATGGTGGTACAGATATGATGCTACTGTCAACAGATGAACGTCAGTAAAGATGAGAATTTCACTTCGCTAGTTGTACGTCTGGCAGTAGCAGCTGTTTGGATGCTGGTCAGCCATGTTTAAATGCTCAATTCTTTCCCTCGTTTGGCACTGAAGAAAAAAGTCCTACAGACCTGTCATTTCCTTGGAGATTTAGTTGATCAGGTTTTCTGCCATGTTGTCTTCCCGTTAAACACTGGTGCAGTTGATATGGAGGTCAGTTATTTCATTGTAGTGGAAAACGTCTCAAGTCTGGTTCACGTCTGGCAGCAGGTCTGGTACTTGAATGCCGGTCCCTCTTTTGTCATATTTAGTCCATTTCGTTGTCGTCACCGTCAGTTTTTAAGTCACTATAGGTTCCTTGCATGTTGTTGCAGCAGTACTTGCAAATTTGGCCATCACTGGAGTTCGGATAGGCCCAGGGGACGGCAAGATATAGGAGCAGCCATGTTGCTGCTTGCTGCGGCTGCGGCTGCGGCTGTGGGTACGGAAGTACTATAGCTCTTAGAAAACATTTTTATTTCAGTATCAAAAAATTGCCAAAAATATGAGCCTAGCAAAGTCAACTGTTGGTTGGATTCTGAAGAGAGTTGATGACACTAGCAATTGTGGAGCGCTGCGTTGTGGAAGAAAATGCGAAACAGTACCTCATGATGACAAGGTTAGGTGTCCCGTAGCTCCACTGCTAATGCACTCATTTCACACATTGAGATCCGGGGGTCAATTCCCAGTATGAGTGGAAACAGGACAAGTTTCCTTAAGGCACCTGCTGTCCATGTTCACCTTATTACAGTGGCCCATGGCCTGGTGGCAAAAGCTCTCGCTTCACATGCTGAGGTCCAGGTTAGATTCCCAGCAAAGATGGAAACATTGAGTGTGTTTCCTTACACTGGTTGTCCATGTTCACTCATCAGTGAAAATGGGTACCTAGTCGACTGGTGTGGGTCGCATCCCAGGACATAACTGACATAATTTGTCAGAAATGCTCTGCATAACAAGTGGCTTTCTATATAGTATGTCATTAATGTCAGCTAGGCCTGTGTACCTTGTACATGTACTTGTAGAAATTATTATTAGCAGTAGTCTTATCATAAATAGTGTGAAGGATCCCAAGAAAAGCCAGCAAAGAACTATAGAGATTAGGCTTCAGCTGGAGTAAACGTTGATCCTTCAACAGTTCGATGAAGGTTCCCTGAAGCTGGCAGAACTGCCAGAAATCCGGTAAAGAAGCAGTTACTGACTGCTACTATGAACAGAAAACGGCTGCGGTGGGCAGTCAATCAGATGTGGTGCATTTTTAGGTACGTGGATACAGATCAGTAATATCGAAATGCACGAAAGGCGAACCTCTTGAGAATGGACACATTCAACAACCGCCAAAACACCCACCTAATTTGTTTTGGGGTAGTTTTACTGCTAAAGGCCCTGGATGGCTTGTAATCATTGAGAGAACAATGAACAGTGACAAATACAAGACAATCCTGACGACTTACTTCCTTCCCATAAGAACATAAGAAAGAAGGAACACTGCAACAGGTCTACTGACCCATGCAAAGCAGGTCCATGCCACCCCCCGGCCTAGAACAATGACCACCTAGTCAGGTCATGTTTGCTTCAGGAAGGAGCACAGCAAGACACATATGCAACAGTTAGGTATCTTTATTTCGAAACGTTTTGCCTACACAGTAGGCTTCTTCAGTCGAGTACAGAAAAGTTGATAGAAGCAGAAGAGACTTGAAGACGATGTAATCAGTCCATCACCCTTAAAGTTTTGAGGTGGTCAGTCCCTCAGTCTGGAGAAGAGCATTGTTCCGTAGTCTGATTACATCTGATTACATCGTCTTCAAGTCTCTTCTGCTTCTATCAACTTTTCTGTACTCGACTGAAGAAGCCTACTGTGTAGGCGAAACGTTTCGAAATAAAGATACCTAACTGTTGCATATGTGTCTTACCTAACAACCTGTCGGTATTTTATACCATTTTAATGTTCAAGGAGCACGGCACCAGACCTGGTAGCCCAAGCTAGTCAGGTCCAACTCACACCCACTCATGTATTTATCCAACCTATTTTTAAAACTACACGTCGTCTTAGCATATATGACGGTACATGGGAGTTTGTTCCACTCATCCACAACTCTATTACCAAACCAGTGCCTTCCTATATCCTTCCTGAATCTGAACTTTTCCAGCTTGAAGCCATTGCTGCGAGTCCTGTCTTAAGAACATAAGAACATAAGAAAGGAGGAACACTGCAGGAGGCCTGTTGGCCTATACTAGGCAGGTCCTTTACAATTCATCCCACTAACAAAACATTTGCCCAACCCAATTTTCAATGCCACCCAAGAAATAAGCTCTGATGTGAAAGTCCCACTCAAATCCAACCCCTCCCACTCATGTACTTATCAAACCTAAATTTGAAACTACCCAAAGTCCCAGCCTCAATAACCCAACTAGGTAGACTGTTCCACTCATCAACTACCCTATTTCCAAACCAATGCTTTCCGATGTCCTTTCTAAATCTAAACTTATCTAATTTAAATCCATTACTGCGGGTTCTCTCTTGGAGAGACATCCTCAAGACCTTATTAATATCCCCTTTATTAATACCTATCTTCCACTTATACACTTCGATCAGGTCTCCCCTCATTCTTCGTCTAACAAGTGAATGTAACTTAAGAGTCTTCAATCTTTCTTCATAAGGAAGATTTCTAATGCTATGTATTAATTTAGTCATCCTACACTGAATGTTTTCTAACGAATTTATGTCCATTCTGTAATATGGAGACCAGAATTGAGCTGCATAATCTAGGTGAGGCCTTACTAATGATGTATAAAGCTGCAGTATGACCTCTGGAATTCTGTTGCTTACACTTCTTGATATAAATCCCAGTAATCTATTTGCCTTATTACGAACGCTTAGGCATTGCTGTCTTCGTTTAAGGTTGCTGCTCACCATAACCCCCAAGTCCTTTTCGCAATCTGTATGGCTAAGTTCTACATCATTTAACTTATAAGTACTAGGGTTATGGGCACTCCCAAGCTTCAGAACCTTGCGTTTATCTACATTGAACTGCATCTGCCACTTTTCTGACCAAGAATAGAGTTTGTTTAAATCCTCCTGAAGTTCCATAACATCTACGTTTGAATCAATTATCCTACCTATCTTTGTGTCATCGGCGAATTTGCTCATATCACTAGTAATTCCCTCATCAAGATCATTGATATATATTATAAACAACAACGGGCCCAAGACTGATCCCTGTGGAACGCCACTTGTTACAGATCCCCACTCAGATTTAACCCCATTTATGGACACTCTCTGCTTCCTGTCAGTGAGCCATGACTCGATCCACGAGAGCACTTTTCCCCCAATGCCATGAGCTGCCACTTTCTTTAACAGTCTATGGTGCGGAACTCTATCAAAAGCCTTACTAAAATCTAAGTAAATAATATCAAATTCTTTATCGTGGTCAACAGCCTCAAAAGCTTTACTGAAGAAAGTTAATAAATTAGTTAGACAAGACCGGCCTCTTGTGAATCCATGCTGAGTATCATTAATCAATCTATGCTTATCGAGATGGCTTCTTATAATCTCAGCTATAATTGACTCTAGTAATTTACCTACAATTGAGGTCAGGCTTATTGGGCGGTAATTTGACGGTAACGACTTGTCCCGTTTTAAAAATAGGAATTACATTAGCCATCTTCCACATATCAGACACTACACCTGTTTGAAGAGATAAATTAAAAATATTAGTTAATGGTTCACAGAGTTCCATTTTGCATTCCTTAAGAACCCTTGAAAAAACCTCATCAGGACCCGGCGACTTATTTTGCTTCAGTCTGTCTATCTGCTTCACAACCATTTCACTAGTGACTGTGATGTTACATAATTTATCTTCTTCTAGCCCACTATAAAAATTAATTACTGGAATATTGTTAGTGTCTTCCTGTGTAAAAACTGAGAGAAAATAATTATTAAAAATCGAGCACATTTCATTCTCTTTGTCAGTAAGGTGCCCATAGTTATTTTTAAGGGGACCTATCTTATCTCTAACTTTTGTTCTATAGACCTGGAAAAAACTTTTAGGGTTAGTTTTAGAATCCCTAGCAACTTTAATTTCATAGTCCCTTTTAGCTTTTCTTATCCCCTTTTTAATGTCCCTCTTAATGTCAATATACTGATTCATAAGATGACCCTCAACTCTTTTGATATGCCTATAAATATCTTTCTTATGCCCTAGTAGATATTTGAGCCTATTATTCATCCATTTTGGGTCATTTCTATTTGATCTAATTTCTTTATATGGGATAAACGTTCTTTGAGCAGCATGTATAGTGTTCAGAAAACTGTCATATTGATAGCTCACTTCATTACCCCAGTCAACAGATGATAAGTGTTCTCTAAGCCCATCGTAATCTGCTAAGCGAAAATCTGGGACTGTTACTGAGTTATCGCTACTATCGTACTTCCATTCAATGCTAAATGTAATTGATTTGTGGTTGCTAGCACCCAGTTCCTCTGAAATTTCTAAATTATTAACAAGGGATTCATTGTTTGCCATAACTAAGTCAAGCAGGTTATTTCCCCTTGTAGGTTCTGTCACAAACTGCTTCAAAAATCAATCCTGAACTACTTCTAAGAAGTCGTATGATTCTAAATTCCCAGTCAAGAAATTCCAATCAATATGACTAAAGTTAGAGTCTCCTAGAATTACTACATTATCGTGCCTTGTGGCCTTAACAATTTCCTCCCATAGTAGTCTCCCTTGGTCCCTATCTAAGTTTGGGGGATGGTATATCACTCCTAAAATCAGTTTTTCATGCCCCTCTGAAAATTCTATCCAAGCAGACTCTGTATGTGTTACTTCAGACTTAATACCCGTTTTTATGCAACAGTTCAAGCGATCTCGGACATACAATGCCACCCCACCCCCCTTCCCGATACTTCTATCTATTTGGAACAATTTAAAACCCTGAATATGACATTCCGCAGGCATGTCCCGACTTTTTGAATTAAACCACGTCTCAGTTAAGGCAAATACATCAATGTTACCTGCACTAGCAACTAATCTCAACTCGTCCATCTTATTCCTAGCACTACGGTAATTAGCATAATAAACATTGAAAGACTCTCCTTTCTCTTTACCCTTCCTGCTCATTTCTGTTTTTCTACTAAACCTATTACTGTTCTTATCACCCAAAGTCCCTGGCTTTTCAATATCTACCTCGTTCTGCTTATTACTAGTTCCCCTAGAACTTGTAATATTACTACACTGGGACTTCACTGTTTTCCTGCCAAAACCCATACCACTAACTATTCCTAGTTTAAAGTCCTAACTGCTCCCTCCACTGCAGTTGCCAGTGCTACCACCCCAGACCTAGATAAGTGAACCCCATCCCTGGCATACATGTCATTTCTGCCATAGAAGAGGTCCCAGTTGTCAATGAATGTTACCGCATTTTCCTTATAGTATTTGTCCAGCCAGCAATTGACACCAATTGCCCTGGACAACCATTCATTTCCAACTCCTGTCCTTGGCAAAATACCACATATGACAGGGTTCCCACCCTTACTCCTAATTATTTCTATTGCTGACCTATACCTGCTAAACAGGTCTTCACTCCTACGTCTGCCAACATCGTTGCCTCCAGCACTGAGACAGATAATAGGATTGCTCCCATTACCTCTCATGATGTCATCCAGACGGCTAACAATATCCTCCATCCCAGCCCCAGGAAAGCAAACTCTCTGTCTCCTACTCCTGTCCTTCAAGCAGAACGCCCTATCCATATACCTAACATGGCTATCCCCAACAACAATAATATTCTTACCTTCCTTGGTGTCGTTCATCGTGATGTTCCCAGTAGTCGACTCACATTCGTCGGGTAGCACTGAGAATGTGTTAGATGTTTCCACAACTGGAATATTTTCAGCACACTATTTACATCCCCTTTATTTATTCCTGTTTTCCATTTATACACCTCAATCATATCCCCCCTAATTCTACGCCTTCTAGAGAGTGCAGATTCAGGGCCCTCAGTCTATCCTCATAGGGAAGATTTCTGTTGGGATCAACTTTGTCATCCTCCTCTGTACGTTTTCCAGTGCATTTATATCCATTCTGTAATATGGTGACCAGAACTGTGCAGCATAATCTAAATGAGGCCTCACCAAGGATATACAGAGTTGAAGAACAACCTGAAGACTTCTATTATTTATATTTCTTGACATGAAGCCAAGGATTCTGTTAGCTTTATTGCAAACACTTGTGCACTGTTGTCTTGGTTTCAGATTACTGCTAACCAGAGCTCCTAAATCCTTTTCGCAATCAGTAATATTGAGATCTGCATTATTCAGTTTGTAAATGGCATGGTTACTGTCCTGTCCAACATTTAGCACTTTGCATTTGTCTATATTAAACTGCATCTGCCACTTCTCCGACCACTGCATCAGTCTATTCAAATCATCCTTTAGTGCACTAATGTCCTCAATAGAATGAATTGGACGGCCTGTTTTGGTGTCATCGGCAAATTTGTTTATGTCACTATTTATTCCCTCATCTATATCATTTATGTAAATTGTGAACAACAAGGGGACAGGAACACCCCTTAGTAAAACCATGTTGAGATTCATTTATCAATTTATGCCTATTAAGATGGCTACGAATTGCCTCGGCAATTATTGATTACATCAATTTTCCCACTATGGAGGTATTACAAAAAAGTAATTTTTAAATGAAGACGGTATGATTTACTTCTTTTGTAATAAAGAGTTCGGGATACATAAATACACACATTAATATAAATTAATCTTTAATATATAAAAATCAACTATCTTTGGTCTAGAGGTATTTGAACTATGATAATAATAATAATATGTACATGTTACTATAATAAATTATAATTAGCAATTTACTAAAATATAATTAATAACCCTACACAGGGTACAACTCTTGACACTACTGTCACTATATATATATATCTCTATGCTAAAACAATAAATTATAAATAACATTTTTATAATAATAAATTACAATCAACTGCCTCTCACGACACGAAGTCAGTCACACGACACTGTTCAATGTACACTACAACCAGGCCATCTTCAGTGTCCCACGACACCCTTTTCATCTCAGTGTTCCACTACGGTCCTGTGCATATCTCAGTGTTCCACTCCATCGTACGTCCCTCAGTGTCACACTACGGTCCTGGCCCAGTTCAGTGTAACACTCCAACCTTTTCTTCATGTAATGTCCCACTAAACAGCATCTGACGACTCCGGCCCACAGTTGATCAACGTAGACGGTGAGTCCACAGACATCACCGGTAGTCCAGTAAATCCTCTCCAAAGGCGGTTGACACACCGCTAGCCGAACACCATGCTGCAAGCTCACTGAATGCGGCCGTCAAGTAACTGAGGCCAACAGACTCAGTGAGCTGCGGTGAGCGGTTCTTCTAACGCCAGTAGATAGGTACGATTCGGTGGTCAGGTACCTACTGCATAGACGTGTACCCTGAGGAGTTCAGGTACTTAATGTTGAAGCCAGTAGACGTGTACCCTTCGGTGGTCAGGTACCTACTGCTTAGGTGTGTACAGCGAGGCGCTCAGGTACATAATATTTCTAAAGCCAGTAGACGTGTACCCTTCGGTGGTCAGGTACCTACTGCTTAGGTGTGTACAGCGAGGCGCTCTGGTACATACTGTTACTAAAGCCAGTAGACGTGTACCCTTCGGTGGTCAGGTACCTACTGCTTAGGTGTGTACAGCGAGGCACTCTGGTACATACTGTTACTAAAGCCAGTAGACGTGTACCCTTCGGTGGTCAGGTACCTACTGCTTAGGTGTGTACCGTGAGGCACTCAGGCTCTTACTGCTCTAAGGCCGGCTCAGCAGCCCCCACATTGGGTTTGATGACGCACCCAGTGGTACTGCCGGCCGGCAGGTTAACTATTTAACCGCTAGTTTGGCAGGGGCCGCAACACCCCCACCACAAAAGGACCGACACACAAAGATCAATGTAATATGTATCCCGAACCGTCATCCCGGATATGATCGTCCAGAAATCATTCTAGATAATCATTATCATCCCGGACAGGCCCCCATATATTACAAAAAAGTAATTTTTAAATGAAGACGGTATGATTTACTTCTTTTGTAATAAAGAGTTCGGGATACATAAATACACACATTAATATAAATTAATCTTTAATATATAAAAATCAACTATCTTTGGTCTAGAGGTATTTGAACTATGATAATAATAATAATATGTACATGTTACTATAATAAATTATAATTAGCAATTTACTAAAATATAATTAATAACCCTACACAGGGTACAACTCTTGACACTACTGTCACTATATATATATATCTCTATGCTAAAACAATAAATTATAAATAACATTTTTATAATAATAAATTACAATCAACTGCCTCTCACGACACGAAGTCAGTCACACGACACTGTTCAATGTACACTACAACCAGGCCATCTTCAGTGTCCCACGACACCCTTTTCATCTCAGTGTTCCACTACGGTCCTGTGCATATCTCAGTGTTCCACTCCATCGTACGTCCCTCAGTGTCACACTACGGTCCTGGCCCAGTTCAGTGTAACACTCCAACCTTTTCTTCATGTAATGTCCCACTAAACAGCATCTGACGACTCCGGCCCACAGTTGATCAACGTAGACGGTGAGTCCACAGACATCACCGGTAGTCCAGTAAATCCTCTCCAAAGGCGGTTGACACACCGCTAGCCGAACACCATGCTGCAAGCTCACTGAATGCGGCCGTCAAGTAACTGAGGCCAACAGACTCAGTGAGCTGCGGTGAGCGGTTCTTCTAACGCCAGTAGATAGGTACGATTCGGTGGTCAGGTACCTACTGCATAGACGTGTACCCTGAGGAGTTCAGGTACTTAATGTTGAAGCCAGTAGACGTGTACCCTTCGGTGGTCAGGTACCTACTGCTTAGGTGTGTACAGCGAGGCGCTCAGGTACATAATATTTCTAAAGCCAGTAGACGTGTACCCTTCGGTGGTCAGGTACCTACTGCTTAGGTGTGTACAGCGAGGCGCTCTGGTACATACTGTTACTAAAGCCAGTAGACATGTACCCTTCGGTGGTCAGGTACCTACTGCTTAGGTGTGTACAGCGAGGCGCTCTGGTACATACTGTTACTAAAGCCAGTAGACGTGTACCCTTCGGTGGTCAGGTACCTACTGCTTAGGTGTGTACCGTGAGGCACTCAGGCTCTTACTGCTCTAAGGCCGGCTCAGCAGCCCCCACATTGGGTTTGATGACGCACCCAGTGGTACTGCCGGCCGGCAGGTTAACTATTTAACCGCTAGTTTGGCAGGGGCCGCAACAGGAGGTAAGGCTTATTGGTCTATAGTTCGAAGCTAAGGACCTGTCATCTGCCTTGTAAATAGGTATTACATTTGCCATTTTCCACTTATCAGGCACTATGCCGGTTTGTAGTGATGTGTTGAAAAGATTAGCCAAAGGTTTGTAAAGTTCCTCTTTACATCCCTTTAAAACCCTTGCAAACAGGTCATCAGGGCCTGGGGATTTGTTAGCTTTTAATTTCTCTATTTGTCTGAGGACCATGTCACTAGTTACTGCAATCGTGCATAGTTTATCATCGTCCTGTTCTACATAATATATTATTTCTGGAATTTCGCTAGTATCTTCCTGAGTAAATACTGACAGAAAGTAAGAATTGAAAACTTCACACAAATCCCTATCACTGTCAGTGATCTGACCTGAGTTACTCTTAAGTGGGCCTATCTTGTCTCTAATCTTACTTCTGTATACCTGAAAGAGCCCTTTTGTGACCTTAGCCTCATAATCCCTTTTTGCTTTTATTCCTTTTTTTTTATTTCTCTCTTTAATTGAATATATTGATTTCTTAACTGCCCATCCCCTCTTTTGATACGCCTATATATGCCCCTGTTTTGACCTATGAGATGTTTTAATCTATTGTTCATCCAAATGGGATCATTTTTGTTAGATCTAATTTTCCTACTCGGAGGAAAAGTTGACTGAGCAGCTAGAACTATGCTCTGAAAAATGTCACATTGGCAACCAACACCAGCTACCTGACCCATAGTCAGATCATCCCAATTTAGCCCACCCAAGTAATTTTTCAGTCCCAGGAAATCAGCCAATCGAAAGTCTGGGACAGAGACTTGATTGCAGTTTACTGGGTAATTCCATAATATATTGAAACTAAGTGATTTGTGATCAGGGCCAGATTAAGAAGTCTCTGGGCCCTAGGCTATTCAGATTGGCGGGGCCCCTTTGAGTTACGGGTAAGCGAAGCGACCCCTTCCAGCTTGGAGGTGGGGGGGGGGGTCGGTGTGAGCCTGTTTAAGGTCTAATTAAATACATTCTGGCTATTTGGATTAAATTTAATAGGGAAAGTACATCAAGACAACCAAAACCATTTACCAACAGCCATTATAACTATCTTGTTAAATCATGCATTTTAAAGAGAATAAACTCAAGACAGCATAGTATTACTAGATTAGGCTATTAAAGTAGTGACATCATGTACCTATTATATTCAGCATAACCACTACAGCACTATTATTCCCTTTATAAATCACTGACCATTATTGTTATCATTGCATCATGCATAAGACTATCAAATCATATAAACTCAAGAAAGTAAAGAATTGTTTATATTCACAGGCACTAATTAAATAAACTTTTTTCTGGATTTCATATGGGCAAAATCATCAATTATATTCTGAAAATCAATATTTCTTGTTAGATCAGACTCAATGGTCAACAAGGCTAGGTTACACAATTTGTCTTGGCTCATTGTTGAACGGAGCTGGTTTTTCACTCTTTTCAAAACAGAAAATGAATGTTCTCCTTCACAGTTAGTAGCTGGAAGTGTTAGGTAAAGGCGATACACTATGTCAACATTAGGGAAGGTTTCTGAGATACCTGCATTTCTTAAATGTTTCAAAGCAGCTGAGGGTGCACATTTTTCAGGTGGAGCTTTAATCTGATTCATATACCCAGAAAAATGAACTATTTCTTCAACAAATGTGTCCTGAACATCTGCTGAAAGGTGTTGTTGCAACTTTAATGCAGCTTCTCTCAATTCTGCATCTGGCATAGTAGTAATTTTGAACAGAAATCCAAACTTGTCATTGAGATTCTGGTAGATTTCTTTTCTTTTCACCAATTCTGTAATCAGTGAATCCAGAATGACGAAGTATGTAGCTGTCTTACATTTCTGCCTTGGTAGCAACACAATTTCAAAACTGCGTTTCCTCTTCCTTTTGGCTAATCTTTTCAACATATCACTACAAACTGGCATGGTGCCAGATAAGTGGAAAATAGCAAATGTGATACCTATTTTCAAAGCAGGTGATAGGTCCTTAGCTTCGAACTATAGACCAATAAGCCTAACCTCCATAGTGGGAAAATTTATGGAGTCAATAATTGCCGAGGCAGTTTGTAGCCACCTTGAAAAGCATAAATTAATCAACGAATCTCAGCATGGTTATACAAAGGGGCGTTCCTGCCTTACGAACTTATTAACTTTTTTCACTAAGGTATTTGAGGAGGTAGATCATGGTAATGAATATGATATTGTGTATATGGACTTCAGTAAGGCTTTTGACAGGGTCCCACATCAGAGACTATTGAGGAAAATTAAGGCACATGGAATAGGAGGAGAAATTTTTTCCTGGATAGAGGCATGGTTGACAAATAGGCAGCAGAGAGTTTGCATAAATGGGGAGAAATCAGAGTGGGGAAGCATCACGAGTGGTGTTCCACATGGGTCAGTGTTGGGCCCCCTGCTGTTCACAATCTACATAAACGACATAGATGAGGGCATAAAGAGCGACATCAGCAAGTTTGCCGATGACACCAAAATAGGCCATCGAATTCATTCTGACGAGGACATTAGAGCACTCCAGGAAGATTTGAATAGACTGATGCAGTGGTCGGAGAAGTGGCAGATGCAGTTTAATATAGACAAATGCAAAGTTCTAAATGTTGGACAGGACAATAACCATGCCACATATAAACTAAATAATGTAGATCTTAATATTACGGATTGTGAAAAAGATTTAGGAGTTCTGGTTAGCAGTAATCTGAAACCAAGACAACAGTGCATAAGTGTTGCAATAAAGCTAACAGAATTCTTGGCTTCATATCAAGAAGCATAAATAATAGGAGTCCTCAGGTTGTTCTTCAACTGTATACATCCTTGGTTAGGCCTCATTTAGATTATGCTGCACAGTTTTGGTCACCGTATTACAGAATGGATATAAATGCTCTGGAAAATGTACAAAGGAGGATGACAAAGTTGATCCCATGTATCAGAAACCTTCCCTATGAGGATAGACTAAGGGCCCTGAATCTGCACTCTCTAGAAAGACGTAGAATTAGGGGGGATATAATTGAGGTGTATAAATGGAAGACAGGAATAAATGAAGGGGATGTAAATAGTGTGCTGAAAATATCTAGCCTAGACAGGACTCGCAGCAATGGTTTTAAGTCGGAAAAATTCAGATTCAGGAAGGATATAGGAAAGTACTGGTTTGGTAATAGAGTTGTGGATGAGTGGAACAAACTCCCAAGTACAGTGATAAAGGCCAGAACGTTGTGTAGCTTTAAAAATAGGTTGGATAAATACATGAGTGGATGTGGGTGGGTGTGAGTTGGACCTGATAGCTTGAGCTACCAGGTCGGTTGCCGTGTTCCTCCCTTAAGTCAATGTGACCTGACCTGACTGGGTTGGGTGCATTGGCTTAAGCTGGTAGGAGACTTGGACCTGCCTCGCATGGGCCAGTAGGCCTGCTGCAGTGTTCCTTCGTTCTTATGTTCTTATGTTGACCGCTGATGATCAGCCCGGTAACTGTAGTCTTTCACCAGCAGTTTAGCTTTCTCTTCAAACATTTCAAAAGCTTCATCATTGCGAAGTGAGCTTACAAATTCCACTAAGCCTGCATAGAGGTTAGCACAAGTAGCCATTTCAATTTCAGCCATTTCAGTGTCTTGTTCGTGGCATTTAACCGTTCCAGTATACAGTCGCAAAGCACACCGAGTAAGGCCAATTCAAAATCTTCCAATTTTGATGCTAAGCTGGCTGCTTCGCTTCTTGTAGTTGCTGTCTGGTCTTCATCCTCTGCTATTTGGATCAAAGCAGAACGTATTTCAGCAAAGCTGTCTTTCAAAGCATGTGTTGCATCATGCTGCGCTGACCACCTTGTTGTTGATAATGATTTGATGACATCTCCATGAATGGTTGACTTGAGTATACTCCACCGATGCGTTGAAGCAGAGAAGCAGAGAAAAAATTAAAGAGTGCTTGTAAAAGTCCAAAAAATGAAATTGCAGCGACACAACACTCCGCAGCACATGACCCAACAAGATTAAGAGAATGTGCTGAGCAGGGCACATATTCAGCAAGTGGGTTGATTTGCTTGATACGGGTTTGCAATCCATTATATTTACCCGACATGTTACTTGCATTGTCGTAGCTCTGGCCACGGCAATCCATAATAGAGAGATCATGTTCAAGCAGAGTATCCAGTACTACATTCATCATTGTTTCTCCATCATGGCCTGAAAGAGGAATGAATTTTATAAAGCGCTCTACAGGCTTACCACTGGAGTCAACAAAGCGAACAATGAATGTCAATTGATCTGTATGTGAAATATCTGGTGTTGAATCTACACTTATTGCAAAGTATTTGCAGTTTTCACAGCTGCTATGATGTTATTGAGGACCTTCTTAGTCATCAGTTCAATAAATTCATTGCATATAGTAGATGACATGTAAGATACAGTGCCTCTTCCTGCATTCCCAAGGCGTGACACATGATTTGCTAAGAATGGATCGAATTGTGCTAACAGTTCTATGAAATTGCCATTGTTTTCCGAACCAAAAACCTCATTTTCTCCACGGAAAGCAAGTCCTCTTAGAGCTGAATTTTACAACTGCAACAACTCTTTCTAGAACTTTTCTCCAATAAGTGCACTCTTTTTCAGTTTGATTTTCCAAATGAGAATCCTATGGTTAGGTTTATTTATTTTTATTTTATTTTATTTCATTATTTATTTTTGTTTTGATTAATTTTTAAAAATAAATTTTACTCTCCAAACACTTGAACTTTTTAGGTAGGGACCCCTTTGCACTTGCACCATGTGCGCAGTCTTGGATGAGCCCCTGAACCCCTTGGACCGCGGGGCCCCCAAATGTGCGGGGCCCTAGGCAAATGCCTAGTTTGCCTATGTGGTAATCGGGCCCTGTTTGTGATCACTTTCCCCAAGCTCATCATTAACCTCAAGATTATTAATTAGTGAATCTTTGTTGGCAAGAACCAATTCAAGCAGATTGTTTCCTCTAGTTGTTTCTGTCACAAACTGTTTTAAAAAGCAATCCTGAACTGTATCAAGAAAGTCACTAGACTCAAGATTTCCTGTCAAATTGTTCCAATCAATTTGTCTAAAGTTAAAATCTCCCATTAACACAACATTTTCATATCTAGACACCTTATGAATTTTGTCCCATAGTAGCTTACTGCACTCCCTATCAAGGTTTGGGGGCATACATATCACACCCAAAATTAATTTTTCATACCCCTCGAGAAACTGTAGCCAAACAGATTCTGTGTCCGATGTTTCTATTCTCATATCATGTCTAACACAACAAGTTAAATTATCTCTGACATACATCGCCACTCCACCACCCTTCCTGTTGACCCTATCAGTGTGGAATAGTTTATAACATTTTATGCTGCATTCCGAAGGCATTTCTCTATCCTTCAAGTTAAACCAGGTCTCAGTTATAACAATATCTATATTACCTGCACTTGCGAGTAATCTTGGCTCATCTATCTTATTTCTTAGACTCCTACTATTTGTATAGTAAACCTTACGGGAGCTAGTCACTCGTTGCCCTCTACAATCTCTCTTTGTTTGTTGATCGGTTGCTTTGTCTTTATTAGGAACTTTATTTTGAATATTGTCCTTTAAACATATCCCTGAGGTATCCTGGTAATATCTGCTGTTTCTAACAATAATACTGCAGCCTGATTGTTTCCCACAAACACCCATACCTCTATAATCTATCAGTTTAAAGTCCTAGACAAGTCATCAATGACCCCCTCAATCGAACTGGCTAATGCAACCACTCCATCCCCAGGGATATGAACCCCATCCCTTGCATACATATCATGCTTGCCATAGAATTTGTCCCAGTTATCAATGAATGGGATTGCAAGTTCCTTGCAGTACCCGTCTAACCAGCAATTTATACCAATTGCCCTAGACATCCATTCACTGCCCACTCCTCTTCTAGGCAAGATGCTACATATAATAGGGATCCCTCCCTTAGACCTGACTACTTCTATGGCTGACCTGTACTTATCCAGTAGTTCCTGTCTCCTGCCCTTCCAAATGTCATTTCCACCAGCACTAAGACAGATAATGGGCTTGTTCCCATTACCTGACATAATATTATCCAACCTGCTGACTATGTCACCAACACCAGCTCCTGGGAGGCACACACTGTCTGACTTTTCTCTGTTACAAAAAGCATGGTCCTTATATCTTATCTGAGAGTCTCCCACAATCAGAATATTCTTACCTTGATTAGCAGGGGAGTCAGAGGTACCTTTAACCTCACTAACCACTGAAGTACACTCGTCTTGGAGAACAGAGAATCGATTTCCTACTTTCACATCTTTATTAACCCTCATCTTCCTTCTTCTTGAACTGTGAACCACTTGCCACTGAAAATGGCTGCCACTCTCACTGGTGGTAAGCATTTCCTCCTTACCAGCACCAACTATCCCACATTCCCAAACACATCTAGGCAAAGCTTCAGGGGGCCGTCGGGCAAAATCTGTAACTCCGTTGTTTACTGTCCGATTTTCTCCAGTTTTGGTACACAAGACAAAGTCGTTTCACTCTTTCTTGAAAATATTTATCAAAAATATACCTCAAACAACAACTGAGAAATGACTGATTTACTGAAAATGCCATAGTGTTAAACTTTTCTCCTATATGGGACTACATAAGGTTGTTTGAACACTTGGTGCCGAGAGAACAATGCTTATTCTTATTTTCTGTGACCACTTGTCTTTAAATGAATGTATCTTTATTTCACAAAAAAATAAAGTTTGTTAGTTCCTGGAATATTGCAAAAACATCTGCCCTTTACTCCCCACATAACTCCCAAAGTATTTGGAATATTTCCAAAATTTGGTCACAGAATAAAAGAGAAATCATTATTCTACAACTTTTGTGAGTATTATATTCCATTTAATTCAGTAATAAGGGGAGAAAGTTGAACAATTGTTGAATAAGTTACTTCCGAGATATCGGCCGAGAGCGCCGGCCGGCCCCCGTCTCAAAAAAAAAAAAAAAAATTTCGCGAAAATCGCGTTTGTTTGGGTGTATTTCTTAGTAAACTGATGTTCTAGTGCAGTTAGCCTCTAAACACCGTTTTCTCTTACTCTGAGACGACAGGGTGACCAGTTACACTTTTATATCGAAATATTCCCGATAATCTCTGGGCCATATTATGGCCTATTTTATTCAGTCTAGAGTATATAACATGTTTGTATGTTATTTAGAGTGTTTATTATATCATATTAGATCAATTCTGATAGACAAATAAGCCGTAGAGTTGATATATAAGCTGATATAAGCGTAATAATGGGCGATTCCTGGCTGGCACCTCGGGAGCAGGAACACTGCTGAGCGTTCTCATCTGGTTCCCGGTAGTCACTAAGTCTGCCGATAAGCTCCACCTACTGTTTTATGATGCCAAATAGTCAGTTATTATATTAGAAAGAATAATGCAAGAAAAGGCGATAAAAAACAAGAAAACAACTCCAAAAAATATACGGGCCGTGAGCAGACTCGGTACCAACATCGCCGTCACCATACCTGATATAAATGACTATAATTTCTTGTAGAAACGTCGTAGAACATTCATTCTGGTACCATTGTGTTGCCAAAGAGTTGAGCTATTTTTCAGTATATATAACTCAATATCCATATTTTTTCGATTTTTGGGTGAGCGCGCGCGGAAAATTGCCCTACAGCCCCCTTCAGCCTCCTATTTTCCTCCTGAAGAAGTAGAACCTCCTTCTTCAACACTTTAAGCTGAGATTCTAAAGCACTACAACAAGTCATGGTGCTTGATAACACCCCATGCTAATACCCAGACAGCTCAGGACAAGTATGACCACATGTGACCACTGACCTCAGCGTACTCTCCACTGACCTCAGCGTACTGTGGTGGGTATAGATTTTCCTGATGGAGAAGGTATTTTCCAGCAGGATGTTGCTCCATTCCACACTTCCAGAAAACTGCTGACATTCTTCGAAGAGGGTGGACTAAGCGTTCTAAATTCGCCTGGAAACTTTACTGACCTCAACCCAATTAAGAATCTACTGGTAATAACTAAACACAGGGTCGCAAAACAGGACTGTTCAGCTGTGGAGAAGCTAATTTTTGCTGTTATTAGGACCTGGTACCACGACGAAGAACTTGCCAAAATGTGTTCAACATTGGTCGATTGTATGCCAAAGCGTGTAGCAATGTTTATAAAAACATTGCTACACGTGTAGGTTTTATTTTGTAATAAATCAATGATCTGTTATATTATTGCAGTGCATTTTTCAAGTAAACAATTTTCATTATTTCATTAATGTTCCAATTAATATGCATACTACTGTACTAGCACATGCTAGGCAGGTCCAGGTCCCACCTACTCGTGTACCTGTCCATTTATATTTAAAGATACCTAAAGTTATTGCCTCAGTGATGCTACTTGGGCATTTGTTCCACTCATTTACAACTGTACTGCCAAACCAATATTTCCCAATATTCTTTCTGAATCTAAATTTCTCCAACTTGAATCTTTGTGAATCCTATCTTCGTTAAATATTTTCCACTCTCTATGCATAACCCATTATTCCTGTTTCCATTAGTACATTTCAATCATATCCCCTTTAATTCTACGCATTTCAAAAGAATGCAATTTTAATGCCTTCAGCCTTTCTTTCGTAGGAAATATTTCTATGTGAAATCAACTTCAACATTCCCTATATATTTTTAAGCATACTGATGCACAATTTGTAATTTGGAGATCAGAATTGAGCAGCGTAATCTAAGTGAAGTTTAACCAAAGATATATAAAGTTGAAGTATAACCTCCCCTCAAGGGAGGTTCCTTGATGTTGGTGAGGAGCTTTTGATCTAGGGAATTGGATCTGTGGTCCAGTTCTCTGAATTGAGCCTGAATACCTCCTATCCCCCCCACATGCGCTGTATAATCCTATGGGTTTAGCGCTCCCCCAAGATTATAATAATAATGTATAACCTTAGGAATTATTTTATTTATACTTCTTGATAGGAAACAAATAATTTTATTAGCTTTACTGTGAACACTTACACACTTTTTCACATTCACTTTGCGATCTACGTTTGTGGAAATTTATTGTACCAAAAAATTCCAAGACCAGATTCATTTGTAAATAATTTGGAGCAGTCATAAGGACCCTTAACAACCTTCCACCCAAATAATAATACAGTGGACCCCCGCCTTACGATATTAATCCGTTCCTGAGAGCTCATCGTAAGCCAAAATTATCGTAAGGTGAATTAATTTTCCCCATAAGAAATAATGTTAATCAAATTAATCCGTGCAAGACGCCCCAAAGTATGAAAAAAAATAAATTTTTACCACATGAAATATTAATTTTAATACACACAAACTGAAGAAGACATGCACAATTACTACTCTACTAAGAATAGAATACATGACACTTACATTTATTGAAGATCTGATGATGATTGATGGGATGGGAGGAGGGGAGAGTGTGGAAGTTATTGTTTAGAAGGGGAATCCCCTTTTCCGGGGTTACTTCCCTTCTTCTTTTAACCCTTTCAGGGTCCGTGCGGGCTTTACGTTCAGGGTCAAAACCGTAGATCTACGCCATGAGCTCAGCTCACTCTGATAAGCTGCGAGTGGTAAATTTGGGCCTAGATATGAGAGAATACATCTATGTGGTATGTGTGCACCACATGAAACAAATCCTGCAGTACACAGTGTATAATGAGAGAAAAAAACTGAGACTGTGATTTTCGATTAAAACAGCGGCTTTGCGGTGTTTTTTCGTATGCTTTTTATAGTTGTATTTGCAATTTCTTGGTCTCATTTGATAGAATGGAAGACATACTACAGAAATAGAGATGATTTTGATTGGTTTTAGCACTGGAAAAGGCGTGAAACTGAGCTCAAAGTAGTGGAAATGTTAAATTTTTGCCGATGTTCAAGAGTAAACATACGACCTCACACGTCTAATACACGCCAGCTGGTGGGTCTAATATACATTCACAAATGTGGTGATGATATTTATACACTTGTTACAATATTGTACAGTAAATCTTCTATTTTTTGGTATGAATAAAAATTCATTATGTGAATAAAAAATCAAAATGGAATTCATTTGTTTAGCCTCAAAACATAACTAATGAACAGAGGAAATGTTAGTTCAGTGCCAGGAATACCTACATTGTTTATTCTGGACCCTATTTTGAAATGAAAAGAAGTTGGATGTCCTGGCCCTAAGCGAAACAAAGCTGAAGGGGGTAGGAGAGTTTCGGGGGGAAATACAGTATCTTTGAACTAAATGAAATTATAATAAGCAATTTTTGGGAGATGTTAAGTGAATGTATAGGAGCCGAGTAGTTGGGGTGCCAAAATGATAATGGGAGCAGTTTGTTATTCGAATTGTTTGATCAATAGCTAAGAGAGTTTGGGATCGAGGGAAGAGAGAGGTGAAGGTAATTAAACAGCTATTGGAGGATAGATGGGCCTACAGAGAGTTGTTGCGGATTCGTATTCTGTAAAAAGACCTATCAACAAATATTTGTGAAGCACTGTAAGTATTTTTGAACTTGATTATGTGTATAAAGGAGGAATTGTAGGAGTGAGGAAGAGCCAAAAGTTACAGTAGGTAAAATGAAAGGGGGTAAGGCAAGGATTGATCCAATTATTTAATAAATGATCACTTAGTTCCTTTGTATTTGCAAAAATTATAGTAAGTTGAAACAGTTGACTTATTTAGGAAAGGTAGGGGGTGTGTGGACAATTGATAATAAGGCTAGAAGTAAAAGGCGTACTAGTGAAATAGCTAAAGCAATTTTTACAAGATCACTGGGCCTTATATGTAATTGGCCTAAAGGCGTGGAATTAAAAGATAAAGAATCGAGACAGTCAACACTGTCAGCAAAATTGCGGATTCGTAAATATCGCTGACACATCAAAATTCGTGAAAGCATAATTTCATCAATTTTCCATCAAATTTCGTACTTTTTGTTTTATTACCTTCAGAAAAAGATTCTCTACCATTTCATAAGAAAAAAATAACAAATTTTTTTTTTTTGAAAATTCTTGGATCCTGGTGTGCACTTTGAAATTTGGCCTCTGGACCTCAAAAGGGTTAATGCCACTAGGACCAGCTTGAGAGTCACTGGACCTCTGTCGCCCAACAAATCTGTCCACAGAGGTCAGTACCTCCCATTCCTTTAAGATTTGCCTAATATGGGCCACAACATGGGCAAGGCTTGCAATAGCTGTGTCAGAGTGCTTTTCATCCATAAAGGTTTGTAGTTCAACCCACTTTGCACACATTTCCTTCATCTTTGAAGTAGGCACAATGGATTCCACAACTGGCATAGGCTTCTCAGGGTTAGCCCCAAACCCTTCAAAATTTTTCTTAATTCCATACTAATTCTCACTCTTTTTACCACAGGGTTGGCACTAGAAGCTTTCTTGGGGCCCATGGTGACTTATTTTGCAGTTACAAGCACAAAAAACACTGGGATAAGGTGAAATGTACCGAATGTATGCATGGATGCGACCGCACTGGCTGGCTTGTAAACACTGGCGCTGAGGCCACACGTGGGACGCATCCCGGACGAATCGCGTGAGGCGAGGCAAAATTTTTGCATTCAAATGTATCGTATGGCGGATTTAACGTAATGCAATGCCATCGTAAGGCGGGGGTCTACTATACTAGAGTGGAAATCATAAGATAAATAAATATACTACTTGACAGATTTACATTATAAGAAGGATTTAGGTAAGTTTAAATTTTTAGTAAATAACAGAATTAATAATGTAGCCTTAGACATTAATATTATGTTCTATTAGGTAATAAGATTAGGTATATTGTCATAACTAGCATCTTTGTACAAACAAGAAGAGTTCAGAGCTTGCTGGATGCAAAAACGTTCTTCTGGCACCAGCATCCATGGCGATAATAACTCAATAAGAGTTCTAAGCTTGGTATCCCATGTGGCTTACAAAATATTCTATCTGGCAGCTAAGAAGAATGTATTTACATAATACAAGCCTTTACACGTCTTCAGCTTCCATCTCTCTTCATCCGATATTGCAGACTCAAGGCACAAGTATCCTCAACAAACCACCCATGGAACAGCCCTCTAAGCAGTTCATAGTGCTCCCGTGTGGTGTTGTTACCACGAATACTTGCCAGGCACTTGCAAAGAGTAACATCGATGTTTCCACCATAAACACATCATCTATCAAAGACCTCACTACGAAATGCAGCCCCACGGCTCTAACTTCCACAGTGGGCATCTACACCATCCCCTGTAGATTCTGTCCCAAGAAATCTGTAGGCAAAACAGGCAGAGATCTTGTGGTCCGCCTGAACGATCATCGCAGTGCCTGTAACAGAGACGATTTAAGGTATGCCTGTGTCATCCACAGAGACTCCATGGGGCATTTGATGAACTGGGATGAGGCACAACTCGTTCTCACCAAACCAGACCTTAGAAGCTGACTGTGTCTAGAAGCCTTGCTAATCGCCGTCACCGACACAATAGAAAGTAAAACACTGGAAACCACAAAATTTCAAAAACATAAGCATACATGACACTCAGGCAGGCAAAGCACCACCTACCCAGCAACACAGGAGTCGCATGATCTCATTGTCTACCTGTCCTCATCCCAACATGGCATTCTTCAGATCACCATGCGTCACTCACACCTCACTCTCCGCTTATATAAAATGTCTTTCAACCTGTGTGTATTAGAAGTGATCAAGGTCCCAAGACCGAAATGTTTTCTAATAAATATGTCCTTGTGTTTGCTTATGTGTCTTCCTAAATCAACTTCTTCTTTCAACGTACCAGCCATATCCCACTAAGGTGGGGTGGCCCAAAAGGAAAAACAAAAGTTTCTCCTTTTAAATTTAGTAATATATACAGGAGAAGGGGTTACTAGCCCCTTGCTCCCAGCATTTTAGTTGCCTCTTACAACACGCATGGCTTACGGAGGAAGAACTCTGTTCCACTTCCCCATAGAGATAAGAGGAAATAAATAAGAACAAGAACTAGAAAGAAAATAGAAGAAAACCAGAGAGGTGTGTATATATATGCTTGTACTTGTATGTGTAGTGACCTAAATGTAAGTAGAAGTAGCAAGATATACTCGAAATCTTGCATGTTTATGAGACAGAAAAAAGACACCAGTAATCCTACCATTATGTAAAACAATTACAGGCTTTCGTTTTACACTCACTTGGCAGGACAGTAGTACCTCCCTGGGCGATTACTGTCTTCCAACCTACTACCTAGGAAATTGTACATATCTAGGCACAATATTTATGATCAGTACTAGGCACAGATTCAGGGAGATGAAGAGAGTATTGCAAAAGGAAAATGACTGAGTCCATATGATTGCTGAAGGATCGAGTACCAGTGTTCTTTCAACTATGATCTATAGGAAGAGTAATATGAATATCCTTTGTGCAGCACTGTTGTGTGACACACACAGCTTTAATGTTTCTTTTTTGTAAATATAGTATCGTGAATATGAAATAAGACAAAAATCTAATGTTAAGGCTACTGAATTAAAAATATGTGAATTATTATATTCATATGAAGTGCTAAACCTGTAGGGGTTTATATAGTGCTTGGAGAATGGGAGATAATCAAGTCTGATCCAAGAGAAAATATTTGTATCCTATTGCTGTAAAAGAACTTAATTACGAACTTAAAAATGTAAGATTGTATCATAAATTTTACTACCTCATATTAATAATAGAGTGAAATATTTACTATTTGTATTCCACCACTCTTCAACTGTCTAGACTCAAGTAGAAAAATATTAGGTTAAATTTGCCTGAAATGCCTCGGCATGATAGTGGCTTTCTTTGCTCCAGTCATATCGTGTAAACATACATTGTAACCTTTGCAAAGAAATAAATATTTTATTTTATTTTATATTTTATTCCTTGGACTAAGTACCCAGCAGCACCAGCACTGAGGATTCCCCCTTTGAAAGGTACATGTGTTAAAAATAAGTGAAGAAGAACAAGTAATACTGTAGGTGTGACGACAGAGGCAGTCAAGAGATGTGATGTGTAGGGTAGTCAGGTCAACTAAAATATTCTTCGATGAGCTAGATATTTTAAACTAATTACATATAGGCATATGAAAATATACAAGAGTATGAAAACAAAGGCTTTGTGATGACATGAAGAATGCTGAACAGGCAAGAATATCATTTTCGGATGCAACTGCCTGGAAGTCTTTCTGGTTTAGCCACTCTTCCTTGAAGGCAAGTTCCCATGGTAATCAAGGCCTCAAATAAGAAAAAATATTTAATGCAATCTTGCCATCTTACTGCAGGCAATTAGAAATGTTTTGCACTTGCAAAAGTCTCTCTATCAGCTGTAAAATATCACAACGTACACATACAAGTATACTTCATTAATACAGGACTCACTTTAGAGTGCTTCTCTAATATGGTGGTTTTCAATTATATTCATGCTTACTTTTTTCAACGCTTGCTTTGCTCTTAATATGTTTTCAGCAATTTAAAAAAAATATTTAGATTTTTGAATAATTTTTTAGGCCTAATGCTATTGTGCACTTTAATAAATGAAAATGTACACATGTTTTTTGTAGGTAGTAGGTTGGTAGACAGCAACCACCCAGGGAGGTACTACCGTCCTGCCAAGTGAGTGTGAAACAAAAGCCTGTAATTGTTTTACGTGATGGTAGGATTGCTGGTGTCCTTTTTTCTGTCTCATAAACATACCAGGTTTCAGGTATGTCTTGCTACTTCTACAGTGGACCCCCGCATACCGATTTTAATCCGTGCAAGAGGGGTAATTGTTATGCGAAATAATCGGTATGTGAATGAATTTTCCCCATAAGAAATAATGGAAATAAAATTAATCCGTGCAAGACACCCAAAAGTATGAAAAAAAAATTTTTTTACCACATGAAATGTTAATTTTAATACACACAAACTGAAAAAGGCATGCACACTTACATGACACTTACTTTTATTGAAGATCTGGTGATGATTGATGGGATGGGAGGAGGGGAGAGAGAGTGTTAGTGTTTAGAAGGGGAATCCCCTTCCATTAAGACTTGAGGTGTCGAGTCCTTTTCTGGGGTTACTTCCCTTCTTCTTTTAATGCCACTAGGACCAGCTTCAGAGTCACTGGACTTCTTTCGCACAACATATCTGTCCATAGTGGCCTGTACCTCTCGTTCCTTTATGACTTCCCTAAAGTGTTTCACAACATTGTCAGTGTACAGGTTGCCAACACGGCTTGCAATAGCTGTGTGAGGGTGATTTTCATCAAAAAAGGTTTGCACTTCAAGCCACTTTGCACACATTTCCTTAATCTTTGTAGTAGGCAACTTCTTCAATTTCTCTCTCCCCTCCTCTGAACCAGTTTCCTCAGGTCTGGCCTCTTGCTCTTGAAGTTGATCTATCAGCTCATCAGTGGTTAGTTCTTCATTGTCCTCCTCCACCAACTCTTCCACATCCTCCCCACTAACCTCCAACCCCAAGGACTTTCCCAATGCCACAATGGATTCCTCAACTGGCATAATCCTCTCAGGGTTAGCCTCAAACCCTTCAAAATCCCTTTTGTCTACACATTCTGGCCACAGTTTCTTCCAAGCAGAGTTCAAGGTCTTCTTAGTCACTCCCTCCCAAGCCTTACCTATAAGGTTTACACAATTGAGGATATTAAAGTGCTCTCTCCAAAACTCTCTTAGAGTCAGTTGAGTTTCTGAGGTCACTACAAAGCACCTTTCAAACAGAGCTTTTGTGTACAGTTTTTTGAAGTTTGCAATAACCTGCTGGTCCATGGGCTGCAGGAGAGGAGTGGTATTAGGAGGCAAAAACTTCACCTTAATGAAGCTCATGTCCCCATAAAGTCGCTCTGCCACGTCTGTAGGATGACCAGGGGCATTGTCTAACACCAGGAGGCACTTAAGTTCTAATTTCTTTTCAGTTAGGTAATCTTTCACATTGGGGGCAAATGCATGGTGTAACCAGTTATAGAAAAAGTCCCTAGTGACCCATGCCTTACTGTTTGCCCTCCACAGCACACACAAATTATCCTTGAGGACATTCTTTTGCCTGAACGCTCTGGGAGTTTCAGAGTGATACACTAATAAAGGCTTAACTTTGCAATCACCACTAGCATTGGAACACATCAACAAAGTAAGCCTGTCTTTCATAGGCTTATGTCCTGGGAGTGCCTTTTCCTCCTGAGTAATGTAGGTCCTGCTTGGCATTTTCTTCCAAAACAGGCCTGTTTCATCACAATTAAACACTTGTTCAGGTTTCAGTCCTTCACTGTCTATGTACTCCTTGAATTCATGCACATATTTTTCAGCCGCTTTGTGGTCCGAACTGGCAGCCTCACCATGCCTTATCACACTATGTATGCCACTACGCTTCTTAAATCTCTCAAACCAACCTTTGCTGGCCTTAAATTCACTCACATCAGCACTAGTTGCAGGCATTTTTTTAATTAAATCCTGATGCAACTTCCTAGCCTTTTCACATATGATCGCTTGAGAGATGCTATCTCCTGCTAGCTGTTTTTCATTTATCCACACCAATAAGAGTCTCTCAACATCTTCCATCACTTGCGATCTTTGTTTCGAAAACACAGTTAAACCTTTGGCAAGAACAGCTTCCTTGATTGCCTTTCTGGTGCCCACAATAGTAGCGATGGTTGATTGGGGTTTCTTGTACAACCTGACCAGGTCGGCGATACGCACTCCACTTTCATACTTATCAATGATCTCTTTCTTCATTTCTATTGGAATTCTCACCCTTATTGGTGTACGGTTGGCACTAGAAGCTTTCTTGGGGCCCATGGTCACTTATTTTCCAGAAACAGCACCGAAAACACTGTAATAATACGAAATATTCCGATTGTATGCTTGGATGTTACCGCGGAGGCTGGCTGGTAAACAATGGCACGGGCGGCACATGTGAGGCTGGCTGAGGGCGCACATTGGACGCGTCTCGGACGAAAATCGGTGAGCGGGTTTTTAAGCGGTATGCGCGGCAAAATTTTTGCGATTAAAGCAAGCGGTATGCGGATTAATCGCTATGTGGTGCCATCGGTATGCGGGGGTCCACTGTACTTACACTTAGGTCACACTACACATACATGTACAAGCACATATATACACACCCCTCTGGGTTTTCTTCTATTTTCTTTCTAGTTCTTACTCTTGTTTATTTCCTCTTATCTCCATGGGGAAGTGGAACAGAATTCTTCCTCCGTAAGCCATGCGTGTTGTAAGAGGCGACTAAAATGCCAGGAGCAAGGGGCTAGTAACCTCTTCTCCTGTATATATTACTAAATGTAAAAGGAGAAACTTTCGTTTTTCCTTTTGGGCCACCCCGCCTCGGTGGGATATGGCTGGTTTGTTGAAAGAAAGAAAGAAGTAAACATGTTTTTAGGCTTTTATATGAACTAACAAGTGAAAAAAAGGCTGTGATTCACTTTAAGGCAGCAGTCTTGAGCCTGTATACAATTATGCAAAGACTACTGATTTAGGTTTTAAGCAATGTATAGTGTTATTCTGATTACACAGTTATCTATATGTAACTAGATTAAGTACTCATGTGACAGTTTTAAAGATCCTTACAAGTTTTTCACTGATATCCTTGAATACAAAGATTCAAATGTTTTACAATTCATGGTATACACAAGTTATCCTTAGAGTATTAAGTTGTATTTGAAAACCATACAAAAATATTATTTGCAACAAAAAAGCAATACTTCCATACATTATCTACAAATATTCATTAATATACCACAGTATATGTAATGATATATTTTAAGTACTGTACTGGTATTTAAAAAAACTACAACAATAACTGGTCATCATGTTTATGTAATACAAAGAATAAAGTTACAATATCATGACTGGAACAATTACAAAATAGCCCTCATTTTGACAAGAAAACCTGAGAAAGTGTTTGGTCCCTCCTGGACCATTATAAAGTCACATCTGCACAACTATTTAAGAAACACCAAAACACTGCATCAAGTTTCCTTTCCAAACTGCATTGTAGGTTGTGAATATAGTACTCAACAAAATAACTTATAGTACGGCAACCCACATTTTGAAAATATATATATATAAAAAAAATAAAAAGCTAAGAATATATCAGTCCCTACACTAGGATCCTCCTCAGCCCCCTTACTGTGCTGAGAACCACCTCAGTGTAGCAATCAGAATACTGAATTCCAAATTTTTTCTTGTCTATCTTCAAAATCAGATTTTCCAAATGATTTACAAGTGTGGCATTACATTTCTATTCTTTATATTGACAGATTTTCAGATCTTCCTAAACTCCTTTCAGCTACATAAAGGAATGCAATTTTATCTTTTTTTCTGAAATTATGTATGCATTCATAAAATATTATCTTTGACAAAAATTATGTACAGTGGACCTTCCCTTTTCATTGGGCTCTGTTTTCACTCATTTCAGTTATCGCCAAATTCTTCCGTAAAATTACTGGCTCAATTTTCGTTGCTGTCCTCAGTTCTTATTGGTGGTACGG